>NW_022158038.1:0-6305 GCF_003316985.1 Fusarium coffeatum
CGAATCCCCGGTGTTGTATGTTCTTTTTGCTCTTTTTACTTCTAATTAGTGGTCCTGCAATGTTGCTTCGTCTCCATTATTTGGTGCATGGGCAATTCGTTGGTCATCTGGAGATATCAATTGTGGTTGCTTTTGCGACGACAAGTCACTGCGGTAGAATTGTCTCGGCGGCAATAACTCAAAACGTTTTGAATGATATCATGAGATAAACACGTCAATCCACAGTGTTCTCTACCTTCTCAATCCATTCTAGTTGCCGACCTCCGACTTGTTCTTCAACGGGAATTCGGCGATGGCAATCCACGGAGCTATAGTTGAGAATCCCCAGTAATAGTGGTACTCGGTATCCTCGCCGGAACGGGCAGACGGGAAGTGACACGATGGAACTTGGCTAGCAACCCAGACATGTGTTTCCGTCCTGTCTATGATTTGGCATTGATATCGTCGTTGGACCCCTGGTACCATCGGGCCGATGGAAGCGGATTGGAAATTACTGAGAACAAAGTGGATTGGAGATAAGACATGGGAGTCGGGACGAAAAGAATCTCGATGAGGCAATGCATCGTTCCCAGACACTTCTAAAGGGTACTCTGGAGATTGATGAGCATCGCATTCGAATTTCTCGCTGACAGCAGACGATCAATCAAAGTATTTTATTGAGGATCACTTTGACTGATCCTGACATTGGATGCAACAATAAATCAAGATTTGGTTGCTGAGATTCCAGGGAAGCACTGTCCCACTACCTTCTGTAAATTAGGGGCTAGTACCTGGAAGATCCGTGCTGGTTACTGTTTTCAGCGTAGTGCTCCTGTCGTGGCAGGCAGAAAAGTGGAGCCAGAACATACTGTGGGCTGGCCCACTAACATTTCCTCGCCTTCAAGCGCAGGACTCTTGTTAGCAAGATGACGCGACCAATGGGGCACGCGTCCTTGATGCAAACTTCAATTGGCTCATGTTCCAACTCACTTCCTACCCTATTGCTAGCCTTTGTAATTTTTAACAACGACATAACAAAACAGCGTGCGATCGCCTCGCTAGATGTAAGGTACAACCCATGGTTTGGATTAACCTTCTTTAATTTAACCGCGAGCGTCACTTCGATATGCTTTGGAAACACAGCATCAATGCAGCAGATAAGCGCGTAATGATCAGGTGAAGCTTAATTTATATTATTCAGTATGCTTTAAGCTCAGTACAGTCATACTCGAGACATTCAGAAGTCGGCCAATGGGAAATCCAGATGAGAAAATTCTTGCTCAAGTATGGCACACGATCCTTCCGCTGAACCCAGGTTATCGGGACGGAAGGCAAACAATATCTTGACGTTGATTTGGAAGGGGAAGCACTGTGAAAAATAAAATAGCGAGACGAATGTTCAAGTGATAAAGAATTAGAATGATGCCATCTCGACCTGGAGAAAAGGCACGCTAGGGTGAGGAGAAATCGTCTCGTTCGGTATTCCAAGCATTTGCATGAGGCAAAGTTTCTGGAAGAGTGAGTTTGAATTCGTCGAGCATAAATGGTTTTTTCGTGGATTTGATGGAGCGAGAAAACTTTGATGGCCGAGAATCTGAGACTCAATCAGTAAAGTGTAATATATGATGAGATGCTTCACTTGACAAAATTTCCTTTTTTTCACCTCTTTCTATCACACGCCCCCAAGTCGCTTGACACAATGGTACATTCCAACAACTCCTCCCGAATCGCATCCAACAACCGACGTCGCAAGTTTCGCAAAATGAGCATATCTAAGAAGGAGAAGATGGAGATGTCTTGGAGACGCCCGACCAACGACGACACCGGCAAGTCGGCGCAGATTAAGGAACAGCCACAAGCTTCTGACCCGGGTATCACACAAAAGCTCGAAGTCGGCGAACGCAAGATATGGGAGTGGCCTACACCTAAGGCTCGCGTTCCCGGAAACACTCCCGACCCTGGCCCCGTGCCGCTCGAGGAGCGCGCACTGAAAGCGTTGCAAATGGAACTGGCAAAGAAGAAGGTCTTCCACGAGTTCTACACGTGGCAAAAACACCAAAAGGTACCATTGAGTCCCGTGGAGATCTGGGTTTATGAAATGCGGAGATTGCACTTTTCTGGACACCTGCTTTGCACTGAGAAGGAGTTTGAAGAGGGCCATCCGGTCAAGACTATCCTCAAACGAGGTGAAACATGAAGTAATCTCGGGGAATATCGGCTCTTCACATGCGACTAAAGAAGTAAAGGTGCCTCTCTTTCGATTCACCTTTTGAGATACCGAGCATTCCTCCAACAAGCGAAGACTATCACAACCAGCCATGAGACAGCAAGTTTGTTCCGAAGCGCTGCCAATCCTCGCAGACATCTTGAAGACAAAAGCCACCAGCAACACCAATATAATGGCCAACTACCCCTTGTCGCTCGGGGTAACCTGCCATGTAACAATTACAGGATGTTGGGGAAATTTGAACGAAGTACTAGAAGCCCTGCCACAAGAGTACATCGTCTTCGAGAGGTACAGGCACCACTTCCACAGATAGAAATACACAAGGTTTAGGTCGAGTTGAGAATGCTATTCAAGGACTTCGATAAACGGTTACCATCTTGCACCTTCGGGTACAGGTGTCTAACCGCAAAAGAGTTAAAGGTTAGGCGCCTTGGCTAGTATTGTAAGGAAATATAGAGTGGAAACAGGGTGGCTACCTACTTAATAATAAATTCTTATATGACTCAAACTATCATGTCTTCAAAATTGAGTGATTCAAAGATCCACGTGTAGGAAGACCAACGCTGTTGCCAGGGCAGGTATTATTCCCTTCGTCACTCTCGAGAGCCATCTGCAATGGCAGAGCCAATCTCAACGGTACCGATGCGATAATGACCAGAATATGTAAGCAATATGTCCTCGCTGTCAAGCAAGAGTAGAATGACGGTAAGTAAACCCTTTTGCCTGCCGACAAGGCTGGCAGCAAAACGATGACCTGCGCCCTGAACGTGTTGGCGGCTTTCGACCCAGTTATTCCCATATCTTCTGGGGGAACCCTTTCCCATACTAAGTCAAACTCAATATCTTTCATGAGGGGTTTGGAGACGCTGTGGCAATTTTTTGCCTTGGTGATATGTGGAAGATTTTGCATAGGCTTTGTTTGCGACCATGTTTGCGATTCGAGTGTTGCAGAGAGGATGCATTCGGAGGGCATAGCGGGTTGACTTTTGGAAGATTCTAGATGGAGGAATGTGATGATTCCGGTTGTCTGATAGCTTCTGCCACCGTCCCGAAGAACTAAAATGTGAGGTTCCTCTGCAGATAATGTGATTTGCCCTGGGCTGCTAGAGAAATCTCTCGATCCTAGCTGCTGTGTCGCTCTGAGCTTCAGAGTCGAATCCGTGCTTGAAGTACCCAGAAATGGCTGCTTGGAGAATCTGGGCATGAATTGAATCGTGTGGCTAGCTTCTTTTCCAGCCCAATATAGGTCAGCGAGGGTCGCGATGATGGTATAGTCAATGCGAATGCCGTATGGAACCATGGCGTCCCTATCTATGCCAGCGAGGCTCGGTGGAAGTTGCTGATGAAGCTCGGAGACGTATGACGATACCACATCATGAGGGCAAGCTTGGCTGTCGTGAAGATCGCATAGTTCAAAGGAGAATGGTATTGTGTATGTCTGACCAGCGTGAAGGTAGCGCTTCACCGGATGTCCATTCTCTACTCGAGGCACCAGGCGCTCCTCGACAGGCATGTTAAGGTCTAGATGGCGATAAAAGGTTTCGTAATACCTCCCAGGGAGTTGAACACTCGAATCGCACACAAGCTTGATTGCTATGCCTGTGTAACGGAGCAGCGATTTTGGTTTGATTTCCACCACTCCCTTGACTGTTGATCCGGTTCGATAAATCTTGGAAGGAGTGTGGTCATCAATAGAAATAGTGATGCTATCTTCGCGGCGCTTGCGGTACTTCATATCTCTGAAACTGGTATACGCTGTCGGACCCCGGCGTTTCTGGAAAGACGTGCTGCTTCTTTCAGTGTTTTTAGGCTCCATTTTGATGGTGTGATATTTAACTGAGAGGTGAGAGAAGGCATCATCACTTCATAGCGGGTAGCAGATTATTCCAAATATATAATGTTTAGTTTCGACCGCGCCGTAATCACTTACGGGGAATGACTCATACATTTTCTCGTGATTTACCTACCACAGCTTGTTGCTGTCATCATTACGAGAATCTGTATTGGATGCCACACAAATAGACCATCACGAATGTGGAATCAGGCGAAAAGGACGTGTTATCATTATATCTATATTTAAAGAAGAGCTTTGGAGCTTTAGAGCCGGTCATGGCTGCCTAAAATGAATCGTATGCAGGGTGTTAAAAGAATTGGTTGCCATAAGCATAAGAGATGAAATAGTTAAATCATCTTATGCAAAATTTAGAAGAATACTTAGACCATTTTACTTTGGTAGCCTAAGCCTCAGAAGACATTTCTTCTGTTGCCCAGCTAGGCTGACTAGTGACTCAGTACTCCGAGAGAGCGACGAGGGCCAAGACCAAGCATGGGAAGATGGACTTTACTAGCTAGACCTAGTCACACTGATCATACCAAGGTTTGAGAAAATGGACTTGACAGGTTTGATGATCAATTGAGACTACTTGTATGAGCTTAATCAGGGAAAGACTATAGTGTACCAGCAAACTCAAGCTGAGATGGCTGGATGCTGAGACGTAAGATGCTTGTCCGCCAAGAAAGGACAACTATGCGGACGTTCTTTAGTCTCGGGATTTGTAATCGCGATAGAGCGCCGATAAGCCATCCGCATGGTTGAAGGTCTAAGTAGAAGCGGAACTGGCAATGCTGGATGGTCATTCTCAAGTCTTTCTTTCATGACATCCGTTATGTCGCTCAGATGCTTGAGTCCTTGATATCCCTTGGGGATGATATCGGGATCGTTGCCAGCCAATGAGCCCAGCCAGATTGTCAGTATTTCGGCGCTTTCCTTCAGTATCTCCTGGACTGTCCCTTCCTCTGTCATCTCCAACCATGGATTAGTCACTATCATGGCTAAACCATTGTGTTGAATTTAATCATGTTGATTCTGAACTATCTCTGGGATACAGAGGTTTTTCCATCCGTGAATTACAGAGTTTTCCTCCTTCCTTCCGGAACCTTCTATCTTCTGACTTTCTAGCTTTCAACACCGCAATTTTTGGGATGTCATCCTGACTGATGTTGATGTTGATGTTGATGTGGATGTGGAGGAATCGTTTGACAGCTAACATCCTGGGGAAAGGAGGAAAGCTTTTATAGTACGTATTATAGTTATAGTTAACTATTAACTCGGCATGACTGCGTATATATATTTGGACCTGAACCTTCTAGCAGAAGGTTTATATCTGTGGTTATTTAATTGTGTTAATTTGAACTGTACGACTTGATAACTGACCTTCAAAAACCTTAAATAGATAATCATGGCTAAACAGTAGGGGATGTTGCTGCCGAAAAAGTTTAGGCATGAGTCTAAACATGCAGCGACGAGACTCGGCGAGCTTGTGGTATTGCAGAACCCACTGTGAGTCCTGTAGCTTATTGGCGACGGCGTTTGTGTAGTTTGGGATGCGGATTTGATGCTCGATCAGAGGCTTCTTCAAGTTCAATAAGAACTCAGCTTCAGGGTACTCATCCTTGAGCTTCTCCAAGTCGCCCTTGCCTTCCATCATTTGCTCGATGGCCTGGATGAAGTTCTTCTCTAGATCATAAGTGAAGACTTTCTCGTGATTGACACGGCCAGTATCAGGCTTGGCCATGAGCTTAGCTTCGACAAGGATGTACAGAATTTATATTTTCACCGCCAGCGCAGCTTCAACGGAGCCTGTTGTTGACAACCCAGACTTCATTGGCCAAGTCACGTGGATTGGTATGGGACGTGGTAGTGAAGAGCAAGGTCCACCAAACACAGGTTGCTGCCGTAAACCAGCTGCGACTAGGGTTCTTCCAGCAAAGGACTTCAGAGATCGGCTTGGCAAGGTCAGTGAGCTGATTATCATCGTGACGGATTTGGAGACTGGGAAAGAGCTTGATGAGACCGAGTATACGAAGATGTCGGGATTTATCCCCAAGTTGGCGTGGCTTCCAGGTCGCAAACGGGAGTGAGTCAATGCCCGATCTAGTACGCGATAGTGTTATCTAGTCTGAATGGAACATAACTGACTCAATAATGCGCATGTTCGCCGTTGCAAATTCTCATGTAAGACCGGGTCCTGTCATCCACTGTAGTGATCTGTTATAGTGACCAATTCGTGGTGTTATTAGCACATACGACCATACCTAC
>NW_022158039.1:0-6922 GCF_003316985.1 Fusarium coffeatum
CGGCCAATTCTTTTGACACCCTGACGCCAAGCCACCAGGGAATACTGGAACTGTACCAGAGTTGACGCGTAGGCTGTTCCGTTCCGTCATACACAGGACAGTTGTCTGAACAAGTAACCTCATTCACACAAGGACCGTTTGATATGGAATAGGCATTGCTATTGCTACCTGTCATCCAGACCGATTGACTGTCGTCCAAAGGTTGAACAAAGCTGAGAACTGTCTATATAAACTGCTATGTCGCCCATAATCATGAACAGATCTTCTCCAGCATCATCCTCACGATTCTGTACATCCTTTCGCCGTCTTGTCAATAGCAGTCATGAAGTACTCCACTACCACTCTTCTCATTCTTGCCCAGGGCATCACTGCCGCCCCATCTCTTTTGAGCCAATTTCGCCACAAAAATGCCAATGTCAAGGTTCCTGACTCAGCCGAGGACATCACGTAAGTGACAGCCTCCTTAGCTATTGTCTGTTTGGCACCATGATTTACCCTACCGATTTCTATCCATGTTCTTGAAAGGTTCACGTTACTGACTCGTAATAGCCTTTCCATCAAAGTTTCACAATCGCCCATTGAAAAGATGCATCACGGAGGTAAATGGGATATTTGCTGGCTGATGTGCTGGCCCGAGGAGCATCAGTGCCCCGAGACCTGGGTAAGTAAAAGCTCTTTATTGTGTTAGCAAGCAAATCACTAACAATTGCGCAGTATAGTAAGAAAGAGGTGAGAGATTTCGTATCAGGTTCAAGAGTTATACACTAACGTGAAGGTCTAGGGTAATTGTTGGACTTGTTGCCAGTCATAAGGATACGTTTGATGTGCGCAGAGGGAGGATGAAGTACTAAAAGACTTGATCCTTGGCGAATGGTGATCAAGAGTCTTTGCCTACGCTCGTTGGTTGATTTCAGCTCTTGTTTTCGATATGGAATATCTCTATACTTTATATGCATTCTTTTCAAATCTCGGAACTCTGTATCAATTATGACTCTTCTCGAAAGGCAGCCAGCAAGAAACTAACTATACCTCTTACTATCAGCGGACAAAGCCCTCAGCTCCTGCAATATCTGATGGAATTGCCACTGGAGATTTCCCTCACGACGTTCCAACCACGCTTCGGAAGGAATTATGTTGGCTTGAGGATATGTGCGGATCCCGAGATCCTCGCCAGCAAAGGAAGTTAATGCAGCTTCTATATCCATAACGTCCAAGTCCAAGCTTCTCGTCAGAGACCATATCTTCATTGCTTCTTCTACCTTTTTGGTATATGGTTCAGTGACATCAAGCCACCTTGGAACGCACTTTACATGGAAAAGGATCTCCATCATCTCGAGGTGGGATTGCTGATACCCTACACGCTCACACAACAAGGTTGAGGGCTCTTTTCGAGACATAACGAGTCGGAGCTTTGGCGTTGGTCTGCGTAGTTTGTTGAGTAGCTCGTCAATCTGAGTAACCACTCCATCATCAGAGATAGGTCTAGCCGTGGTAAGAATATGGGGAAGGACAAAGCTAAGTTTTGTTTCCACTAGTAAGGCGAACTGTCCAGGCTTCTGTGTCGACAAGTTTCCTACTCAACAAAATCGATGTCGCCCACCAGTCTTTCCACTGTGATACGAACAAGCAGTGGTCTAACAAGATCAGGGCAGGTTTCTGCCAAGGTTAAAGCGTAGTTGGTCAGGAGGCGAAGAGATTTTCGGACTGGGGAAGCGAGCGTGTTTCCATAGAGGGGATTTGATAACAACAATCCAGTCTCCGGTAGACTAACAAAATTCGTACTGATACAAACGAATGGTTCGCCCAGTACAGCCGTGCTATGTGAAGAATGCCGATTTAATTCATTGGTATATAAGCTAGCACCCATTGCCACGAGTTGTTGCATAAAGCCAAACCAAATGGCGGTGCTGTCTCGGCTAGCGAATCTTATTTGGGTGCGAAGCTCCGGAAGGAAATCTCTCAGAACGTCTGTAGGGGAGGGCTCTGAAGGCGATGACTTTATGGCAGACAGTACGAAACTATGAAAGTTGGTGTCTCGAGCTAGGAGGCTTAGAAACTGCGGTTTGGGCATATACCAATGGCTGTCACCTATAATGTCATTCCTGTACATCTCCTCAACCAGTGGCAACATAGAAATAGCTTCTCGAACCCCTTGGATGCCATGATCCTCAGCCAACTCATTGACCTGGTTCAGTAGTCCGAGGGCCGGTCCTGGCAGTCCTTTCTGGGAGTGAAGAAAACAAAAGATAGCAAGAAGGCCTTCCAGTAACTTTGTAGCTGTTTCAAGTTGAGGGGTATTGTGACCTTGCATAATGGTATGGCCAATCTCCGTATCGGTCAAGAAGACATGAGCGGTGCGGTGGATGAAGTCGACGCGCCACCACATCAAACTGGACTCATCCTTTGGCACAAGACGTCGGCCAAAGAGCGTGATAGCCGGTCTCACCTCCAACATCCCCGCACACTTCGTCTCGAGGGCTCGTTTGATCTTCGTGCAATCGCGACTTATGGTAACCGCGTCTAGCCTACTCCCTCGCCGGAGGATGGCATTCCTCAACTCCGGCGTCTCTGCACACATGATCTGTCCTAACGTAGGCTGAGTAATTGTGGCATGCTCAAGGACATTTGGGTTCTCCATCGACTCGCAAAGAAGCGTTCCTGGCGTCTTTTGAAGAGCGTATCGAAAGTATCTGATGGCAATATCACGGTATACTGGGCTATCAATGTTTAGGTGCAGCCATGGACTAGCATAAAGATTTTCTAGGTCGCCGGGGAGTCCTTTTAGTCGTTTGATGAGCATAGTATCCGTGTCACCGCTTTCGATCCCGATTTTCAGGTTCCTTAAAGACAGATGAACCCACAAGAATACGCCCTGAGCCTTATCAATCAGCACGTATAGTATTTCAAAGAACGTATTGCGAGAAATCATGTTTTGGACTCGAAATGGCTTCAGGCTCTTTCGTACATAGATACTCATCTCAGGGCGTGTGAGATTCCCCAGCGAGATATTGGAGGCAGATTGCCTCTTGAGCCAATAGACAGTCAGAGTCTCCGGACAACCGGTGACGCAGATCTTGATATCAGGAAAGACTAGAATATCATCGATCAACTTTGTAAGCTTTGAAACACCATCTGAGCTACAGATCTCTTCAAGAGCATCAATAAAAACGCACAGACTGTGCTCTGTTGCCTCAAAAAGGTAGAAGAGCATGGTCCTTAATGTGCTCTCCGACCAGTCGTGATAATGTCTATGAGACTCAAGATCGCAGCGGCCCATCGCGAATTCCAACAGATCTTGGCTCCAACTAACATTCGATAAATCAGAGAGCATAATAATCCTTTGATGCGATTTTGGGAAGAGGCCCCAATCTTCCAGAAGAAGTGTGGCAGGATGAAAGTTCCTTGTGAATGCTAACAGAGAAGAGCCTTGGTATTTGGATTGTCAATAATGAATTTGACCAGGGTACTTTTTCCAGATCCGGGCTTGCCCTGAATGCAAAATAATGAGCTTTCCGACCGCAACCATTTGACAAAGCTAGCCCAGGCCTCGTCAATGTGTTCATCCCTGAAGTGGAGCGAGCTGAGATCGCCAGTGGAGCTGTCGTCGCTCTCATCGGAGTCGCTGCTTTCTAAACTCGAAAGACTAGTCCCGTCACCATCAACTGTAGCCACCCTATCATAAGAGGCGAAGACGCGAGAAAAGGTTGATTCGCTCGAGTCTATGAGGTCTTTATACCGTTTCTTCATCTCTGGTGACCTCAAACTCTGAGGGAATTCTTTACGTTGTACGTCAGTTGTAATGTGATCTTTGATAGCTTTTTGGGTATCGGCTGTTTGTCGAATCACCATGTCTCTTGTTTCCTGATGCTCTACGCGCATCAAGTCCTCCAGCTTGATGTACCCTTGAGCGATCTGCACTACAAGAGTCTGGACATCACTGCCCAGATTGCGGAAAGATGATTCATGCCGTATCCGCTGTGCATCACCTTGAGAGCTATAAAATACCGTGAGCAGAAAGGAGTGGATATACCGAGAGACCACATACCATATCAGAGTCAGCATCTCCGTTTCCATCACATGTCTATGTCTAGAAAGTGCTAGTTCTAGACGGTCAATCCTTTTCCGATGGCTTGATGCCCTGAGCGCAGATTTGAGTGCACTGATGACATTGCCCTTTCTCTGCATGTCCGTTACAAAACGAAATTCAGTCTGCAATTCTTGTGCGGAAAGTCAACAGCTTTTGGCAATTTCATTCAGTTTCATTTCTGCTTCCGTAGCCTGTTGACCTGTTTGTAATGCTTTGCATCGATCTTCAATCCTGCTGATAGCCTCTGACATACGAGTAGCGTGGCCCTCAAGGTCGTCATTAGCAGTCGGCTTGCCATCGTAGATCTTCTTGCATAGGGCGATAGCTTCGGCAGAGAACAAAATGACTTGAAACACAGCGCTTACAGCTCCAAGTGCCTCGATTCCGGTCGCCATAGTTGATTACGAGTGTTTTGTGAGATGAGGGGAAGATGATCCGGAAACGAGGCTGCGAGGCAGCTGCGTATTCACAATATGCAGGCTGACCAACGTCACAACAGGGATGTAATTACGCATGAAGGTTATTCAAATAGCGAAGGGAAATAGCAGTATAGTTTTACGGTCTATTGCATAAGGGAAGTGGTAGACCATAATAAACAGAATTAAAATGACTGCATCGCAGTAATAACAACTGACTCCAATATCTCGACAAAATCGGAGTTGGGGGTTTCTGAACTCCTCATCGGAAAGAACATACCAATCGCTGAATACGCTGAGGAGATGGACTGGCCGCTAAAGGATAGTGTGTAGGGCCCCTGTCGTTGACGTCGTCTCGCTCGAGGTAACCCGCGGTATCAAAAATAGTGGCATCCCGGAAATTGACAATGAAGTGGAGAAACTCAAGAAACTCAGAATACACACTCTTAGGTCCGCCAATGGTTGAGGTATGAGTGTTATTTCGGGTTTGCTAGTATCGTATTGGGAGATAAGACGCCCAGTGATACGTACTGAGAAAAAGATTACTTTAAAACATATAAATTGTCGATTAACACGTACTTTTCATGATGCAATTTAAACTCAATAAAGTCCAAAACAAGGCTATTGTGAGTCATCTGAAATGAACACACATGGAATGCTAGTAGTATCTGCGGCGAGTCCTAGGCCATGAACGGTGAGCGTTGGCTGTGTGGTCGGTTGACTACCTTTCTCGGTGCACTAGGGTTGAAGGAAGAATTGTGATACGTCCTTTTCATATGATATGAGGAAGCTCTATACCGTATGTTAATCAAAACCACAGCCCTATTCTGACCTTATGCCTGTTGCAGTACTAAAGGACAAGCAAATATGGCTTGGTTCTAAAGCTAAGTTGTCAATCTCTGGGCTGTAAGCTTAAGCGCTCATCAGTGTTAGTAACTTAGTACACCACAAGTGGAGTGTCAATATTCTGTTGTGACTGTCGTTCAGTTGAAATCAATAACGCTTTGTGTTCAAAAGTTCGTAACACATGGCGTTCATGTGGCGTGGCTGTTGGAGACATAAAGAATGAAAGTAGCTACCTTGTTCTAGTTTGGACCATCACTTAGGCCAGTTGATTATAGCAGCCTAAGCTATGGAAGCCAAGTCTTCTGTTATTAGCTGATTATTTATCCATGTGCTCTTCTTATGATAGCTGACACGACGACATGGATAATGTTTTTCCCTGGTGATATGCAATCTCTTCTACACAGGAAGATATTTTCGGATTCGGTTCAGCAACGTGTAGGGCACCTGACCACTGCTAGAGCAACCGTAAGCACAGCAGCGTAAAGGCATGGCACCAGCAACAGTTTCAACATCACAGAAATATCTTCCGTAAAACATCATAGAATCAGAATAGAATTAAACCCCCTGGAGTATAAATACCTGTGCCCGCCTGGACCCTGTCTCCCTTCACATTATCTCAACACACAAACCATTGTATATCTTACTATAATAGCCAGAATTTAGCTCAAAGATGGAGGTGCGACGCCCAGTACCCTTCTTTTATACATACGTCATCGAGACTTCACAGGTCACTCACAACCAGAAGATGTTCGAGGCACTCACAGACATATATGGCGAAGGTAGATTCGAAGCGCGTTGGCAGGGTCCAGATGGCTTCCGAGTCGAAGTAAAGACTCATGATCCTAACGCGCCATGGGAGAGACTAAGGGCCATGGGTTGGGTATGCCAGGCGTTGCAGATCGACGATGGTATTGTTTTCAAGGTGGACCAGATAGATAGTGAATATCACTAAACCCTAAGCCCTGAGTGATTCAGAAAGAACAATTCTCTGTATTCTGTACAACTATTTATGCTGCAGTGAATGACTCCACCTTGACTGATCCTCCCAGAGAGTTCTCAGCATAGTTGAAAATACCAAAGCGATACGCAATAAAGAAAGCCCACCCATTGTAAAGTTTGAAGTTAGGTCCAAGCGTCTCATACTTGGATCCATCCCAGCTATAAGAGAAGACTGTGCTCCCAGTGCCCGCGGGGTCAGTGTCCATCTGGACCTTAAGCCAAACTGCGGTTCTTCCAGAAGGCACAGCAGCAGTGGCCTTCACCTCACCCATAGCAGTTGTCTTGCCATCCCATTCATCCATGTTCATACCATGCTTGGTCGCCAGAGTAAACTGTCCGTTCGTGCGATGAATACCGATGTAAGCGCTCTGATCACGGAAGGCAGAGAGACCAGCGCGGTCGCCATCTTTCATCTTGGAGAAGTCGATCTTGACAGTTCCGACAGGTCGGCTACCGTGGGTTCTGTGGGTGAGAGTGTTGCGGGCTTGATAGATGTCCTTTGTCACTGTGGCTGTGCGAAGAGTCAAGCCATTGTTGACGGTGAAGGAGTTTGTGTCGGGGTTGTGGTTCCATT
>NW_022158040.1:0-64472 GCF_003316985.1 Fusarium coffeatum
CCCGCTGTTGTATGTTTTTGGTCTTTTTAAAGTCTCCACTTTTTGAACCTCATATATCATGTTGAAGAACCAGAAATAGACACCGGTATAAGTTGTCACGATAGATGATTGCGGGGAAGCGACGGCACCAAGACCTCCCGGGTTTCTCTTTACAGTATCAAAACGTGTCGAAGGAACCTTGTTCCCGCAAGCGAAGCAAGAGACTAGTCTCTCTTTGGACGTCATCTTTCGTAACCCCCTCTTTCTATACTTGATAGAACAACATGATTGCCGAAGAGGACTTTGACCTCTTCTCTTGGCTTTTGGTCTTCCCCGCATTTTTGTTAGTCTTTTCTGGGGTAGGGAGGGTCCGGGTGTAGTTGATGATCAATCCTATTTGACCGGGAACAAAGGATTCATGACAGCTCTTATACCAGGGTATAGCTGTTCTTGGTGGGCAACAGAAGAAACATCTCCCAAGACTTAGGCTACTAAAATAAAATAGTCTAAATAGCGGCCTAAAGGTCACATAAGGTGGTGAAATTATTTCGTCTCTTATGCTTGCAGCGACCAACTCTTCTGACACCCTGACGCTGTTGTATAGCTGACGCCCGTAAAAGCTGGGGAAACGTCGTAATCTGACATGTAACTGCATTGCAGTAGTGGGTTGTTGGTCGTCTGGAGCTTTGACGTTCATTGGAATGCGAGCTCAGACTGGGAGCTGCAAGCACTGCCTCGGGACAAGGGAAGTTTGAGCAAATTGCCTGATTTAGAAGACTACATACATATACAGTATGCAGGATTCTTGGAATATGTTTATCCGGCGCGGGGATTAGACTGAAGATCGGATATCCATCTGCGAGTCAGGAAAAGGGTCTGTGCTGTGTCTGTGTGTGTTGTGTTGAAGTGTGTTGAACATCAAGATCTTGACACTCGGATACCACGGAACCATCAATTGGATCACAAAGACATCAATTGAACTAAACAATTAATTTCTTGTTGAAATTTATACTGTATAGCTTTATTTCTATAGGAGACATCAACACCCCGGGTATCGTTAACCCGAACGACAAAGCGGCAAAACAGATGATATCCTGGCCATGCAGGCCAAGCCAAGCAACAGAGATATCGAAGTCTCAACTTGCATTCAAACTAAGAGCTGATGTGCAATCAATGAAACCATAACCCACAGTTCTTTTACCCCAGATGACCCTGTGATGCAATATGCCATTGGTGCCCGCGTTGTTCATCGAGAGGGGTTCGCAACATCGCCATGATGTTCCCTGCCATCTTACACACATCCTTCGGTGTTGATTCGGCATCTAGGACTGAGTTTAGATCGATATGCAGTTCAGAATTGTGTTTTTGAGGTCTTGTTGCGTGTATAAATAAGCTTGGTGTCCTCCGTTGTCTTGGATATCGTCACTCAGGCAGAGAATCTTCTATCATTCTCTTACCTGGATAGCTACTCATCATGTCGTCTTCCAATTCGTACGCGAGCCACTTGGGCACGTTGCCCGAGGAGTTCGACATCATCGTGTGCGGTGGTGGAAGTTGTGGTTGTGTCGTTGCAGGACGACTGGCCAACCTCGACCATAACCTCAAGGTCCTTCTCATCGAGGCTGGTGAGAGTAACTTGAACAACCCATGGGTGTTCAGACCTGGGTAAGACGACATATTCCGAGTGAAAGGGTTGAACGAAAGCTAACTGTAATAGTATCTACCCTCGCAACATGAAGCTCGACTCCAAGACTGCTTCGTTCTACAAGTCTCGTCCTAGCAAGCATCTTGCTGGTCGAGCTGCGACAGTTCCTTGTGCTCATATCCTTGGTGGTGGATCGTCCATCAACTTTATGATGTACACTCGAGCTAGTGCTTCAGACTGTAAGCTGACTCAACTTACAAGAGGGTTGATGATACTGACTTACTGCAGATGATGACTTCCAGGCCAAGGGTTGGACCACAGAGGAGCTGCTTCCTCTCATGAGAAAGCACGAGACCTACCAGCGTCACGCCGTCAACCCCGATATCCACGGCTTCGAGGGTCCCATCAAGGTCTCATTCGGTAACTACTGTTACCCCATCAAGGATGACTTCCTCCGTGCAACAGAATCCCAAGGTATTCCCTTCGTCGATGATCTCGAGGATCTTAGTACCGGCCATGGTGCAGAGCACTGGCTCAAGTGGATCAACCGCGACACTGGCCGACGAAGTGACTCGGCACACGCCTACGTCCATGCCACCCGTGCTAAGCACAGCAACCTTTACCTCGCTTGCAACACAAAGGTCGACAAGATCATTATGGAGAATGGCCGTGCTGTTGGTGTTCAAACTGTTCCCACTAAGCCTCTCCACCCAAACCAGCTCAAGACCAGAACCTTCCGCGCGCGAAAGCAGATTGTCGTCAGCGGCGGTACACTCTCTTCGCCCCTGATTCTTCAACGCTCTGGTATCGGTGACCCCCAGAAGCTCCGTGCTGCAGGCGTTGAGCCTAAGGTTGACCTGCCTGGTGTGGGTCTCAACTTCCAAGATCATTACCTCACCTTCTCCGTCTACCGCGCCAAACCCGAGACTGAGAGTTTCGACGACTTCGTTCGCGGAGATCCTGAAGTTCAGAAGAAAGTATTCGACCAGTGGGCCCTTAACGGTACAGGGCCATTGGCTACAAACGGTATTGAAGCCGGTGTCAAGATCCGACCTACTGAGGAGGAGCTCAAGGAATTCGAGAAGTGGCCCACGCCTCACTTCACTGAGGGATGGAAGTCTTATTTCAAGAACAAGCCCGATAAGCCTGTTATGCATTACTCTGTCATTGCAGGTTTCTTCGGTGACCATATGCTCATGTAAGTTTGATCATTACACGAATGAGTGGCCACGTCGGTACTATGTACTGTAACCAGCGCTCAAGCATCCAACTGGTTATAATACCTGGCGATTGGGCCATTGAAACGCTTCACACACGAATTGAACTAACTGTTATAGGCCTCCTGGAAAGTTCTTCTCTATGTTCCACTTCCTCGAGTATCCTTTCTCTCGTGGCTTCACTCACATCAAGAGTGCCGATCCTTATGACACTCCCGACTTTGACTGTGGTTTTGTAAGTCCACCCACTTCTTACAATCCCGGACAGCACTAACTTGATCAGATGAACGATGAGCGAGACATGGTCCCCATGGTCTGGGGATACATCAAGTCCCGAGAGACTGCCCGTCGCATGGACGCTTACGCTGGTGAAGTCGAGAATATGGTAAGTCAATTGCTCTCTGTCACTTGGGCACAACCACCAACTTTACTAGCACCCCTTCTTCGACTACGACAGCCCTGCTCGTGCTCACGACATGGATCTCGAGACTACCAAGGCCTACGCCCTTCCCGGTAACATCACTGCTGGTATCGGCCACGGAAGCTGGTCTTCTCCCCTTCCCGAGGCAGACCGCAAGCCCGGCGCCAACATTCTCAACTCGAACAGAGCTCACATCCGTGAGGAGCTCAAGTACAGCGAGAACGATATCAAGGCCGTCGAGGGTAAGTTACTCCCTTCACACCACTATTCGCATACTAACCTCTCTCAGAATGGGTCAAGCGCCACACAGAATCAACCTGGCACTGCCTCGGAACCTGCTCCATGGCACCCAAGGAGGGTAACAGCATCGTCAAGCACGGAGTTCTCGACGAGAGACTCAACGTTCACGGTGTCCAAGGCCTCAAGGTCGCTGATCTGTCCATCTGCCCCGACAACGTCGGCTGCAACACATACTCTACTGCTCTGCTCATCGGTGAGAAGGCGGCTATGCTTGTTGCTGAGGATCTTGGTTACTCTGGTGAGGCGCTTGAGATGAAGGTTCCTACTTACAATGCACCTGGTGAGCTTGAGGTTCGACACCGTCTGTAAGGGAATTTAATGGCGGCCCAGATTGGATTGAGCCGATTGATGTTGATTTAGCGATTAATTGAATTGAATGAAATTGATGATGAGTCTCCATTGCAACCGATGAGATTGATCTGTTCTTCTGTCTGTGAAGTTTCATTTCATTGTCTTGTAGAACATGGCCATTGAGACAGGACTCCTACTTGTAATCGTGCTTCTTACTACAGGGTCTAAAGGGAGATGATCAAAAGATTTTCACAAATACAAGATTCGTTACAATGGTGTTATCTTATTGAGGGGTCGGTCGAGGTTACAAAGCTAAAGAGGAACATTGTCACGGTGGCTGGGCATACACCGTACTCTTTCTTCACTGCATTTTTAACCCCCCTCAAGGGTCACAGGATGTCTGTCTTGTTTCAGTTGTTTCGAGGCAAAATACAAGCGTCATGAATTTGCATATGTTGCGATTGGTCAGTCCCAGTTTCTTACTCTGCTATCTTTGATTCGTTTTATTCTCTAACAGTTCACGCCTTATCTTAACCAACGTTGTTTATGTATGTACCGGTTAATACTATCATTTATGTATCCCATCTATATTCTAATCCCACCCAGTTCTAACATAGTAACAATCTCTCTTATAGGTCCTTGATCTCAAATCTCTTTCTCAAATGCTCACCATACTTAATAAACAACCACGGTGCAGGGATAAGTGCAGCAGCAACAAAGCCAAGTAAACTGTTTCCCCAACCCATACCAAGCTTCTCGTACATGGGCAGTCCGGCGAGAGGAAGTACCGCTCCGGCGATGGATCGCATAACGGCATTTGCGGCCAGTGCTGAAGCTGCGTAGACGGTGAAAGTGTCGATGAGATACATTTGCAGAGACTGTATTGTGTTAGGATGTTGCTGTACTGTAGAGTAGTATGGAAGTACTTACCATGAAAATGACAAGATTGCCGACACCAATTACCATTGTTCCAAGAATAGGTGCAATCCAATGCGTTTTGTACTCAGCAGTCCATCCATAGATGAAGAATCCGATAGGAAGAAGGATAGCCCCAATCCTGAGCGGTGGCAGTCGGTGTTCCGGCTTCATTACCTCGGCGGGATCAACAATGCCCTGCTCTTTGGCTATGGCAGCCTTCTTCTTCATGTACTTGTCACTCGAGGCTGAGAAATATCCCACGCCAATCATACTACCGACTCCTAGGCCAAGGAATGTGAGGCCAGCGTTGACGGTGTTGAAGTGGTAGATCCGCATGAAGAGAGGCGTAAGGCTTGTGAAGAGAATATACAGGTAAGCGTAGGCGAGTCCTACATAAATTCCACAGATTATACATATCGGTGAAAAGGCGAGCATCTTGAAAGGGCGAAGGATACCACGCTTGAAGTAATCCGCTGAACTCAACCCAGCATCGAGTTTTGATCGAAGACGGTCGTTGCCGGTCTCCTTCTGGAGCTTCTTCGTTTTGCGAGCGAGAATGACAGGTGCATAAGTCTCTTCAGAAGCAAAAAAGAAGACAATAGACAATGCTCCTGACATAATGGCGATGATCCAAAACACCCATCGCCAACCCAGAGCATCAGTCACCACACCACCAACTACAGGGCCAATGATGGGGCCCAGTAGAGGTCCGATGCTAAAACTGGCCATGGCTGCACCGCGCTTTTCCTGGACTATCATGTCGGCGATTGTGCCGCCGCCATTCGTAATAGGCGCTGAGCCAAATGTGCCGCTGAGGAAACGGAAGGCGATGAGACTGCTTAACGTAGGTGCTTTGGCGCAGGCAATGACAAAGACTTGAGACTGTTAGTAAAGTTGCAGGCTAAATGAAAGTGCGACTTACCGATGAAACCAACATTACAGCAGTGGTAGACTATTTGTCGTCCGTACAACTCTGAGAGAGGCGCAAAGATCATGGGACCTGCTGCAAAGCCCAAGACGTATACCGAAACACAAAAAGATGCAAGTTCAGAACTTGTACTTCCAAACTCGACCATAAGCTGCGGAACACCAGGTGCAAACATTGCTACATGTCTATTAGTTGGCGCCATTTGACCAGATTTGGAGTGACTTACAGGAAGCCAACGGCGTAACAAACGTCAGAGCCGACACAAGCACACAATTAAGAACCTTCTTCCATGTCGCAAAATTATAAGGATTCTGACGATCTTTATCTCCATCCCACCAGACAATATCGCTTTCACTCTGCGTTTGTGAACCCTCCTCCGCATCTATCACTTCGGCATCTCTTGTTTTACTTGCGTGGCTAGCACGGCGACTAGCAAGACTCGTCCTTCGCCGCTCATCTGCTTCGGTAGGAATAAAGCCGATGTTACTTGGGATATCGGCATCGTGACCTTCGGCTATCGCCTCGGCGGTTTTTTCTTCGCGCGTCGGTTCGCGGCTTAGGGGGTGGTCGTCTTCCTTGGTCATGTTGGCGGTAGTGCTCTGGATATTCCGTTTTAGGAAACTCCGCGACTTCAACGCGTTGTTTCAATTTCCCCGGATTCTTTTTCGCGAATATTCGTAAATGTAATCCAGTGGATTCTCTCCACTGAAGAATACGGGGTTCGGTATTGAACAAATGGGCTGTCGTGGAGTAGAGAAGGGGATTATTGTCAAAGTACTCCGGCAATAGGAAGATAAGGAAATCACAGCCGAATGTATCTCCGAATCGTATGAGGCTGATCTCAGAGACTATTCGAGAAGTAACTGATGTTCAGAAGATCCATACAATAAACAACAATATTCGGGTAGATTAGAAAGTGGAACAGATGTATCTACAAATGGCGCGACACAAATTGAAAGGAGAAAAACAATTACAAGAGAAGAAATAAAACCTCTGGCCTATTATTCCACGTCTATAGCCTGAACTGATTCAATGCAACCAGGGTTCAGTCCAATACGGCAATTCGTCCCTATCTGAATCTGTTGATCCCCTCTTCCAATGCAACGAACCTCGGCCGGAGCACCTATTCCCCTCCTTGACAACCATTAAAATACGCTAAGCGAGAGAGATCACAAAGGGTCCTTGTAGCTGGGGGTTATCATTGGACAGGGGAGTTGGTTGAAAACGGAGGTATGAGCCGACGGGAAGAAGGAACTTTGTCTCGGCCGAGTCGTTGAGGGACGGGCCGGGTTATTTCCTGGTTGTATCCGTCGCTTTGGGGTGTGGAGATGATGGCTTGTGATAGGGACATCCCCACGATTGTGTTTAAGAGTAACGGGAATATCTTCATGATGGTAGAATTCTTGATAAGTAACAGAATGAGAATTAAGCTGGATAGCTTTAGTTATATTCATCTACTGGCGGGTCGATTGTAGCTAAAGTCGAATTGATACAAGCAAGAATCAACTTCAATTTAGCTTGGAGGACGCGAAGTTGGGTGGTGGATAAGGAGAGAGGTTACATCTTATTCGATCAATGAATATAGACAATCTATCTACACAATTGGGCAAGTTATTTCTTCTCTTTTTCGATGAATGAGTCTTCAATGCTTTGGGGTACCTGAATAGCTCCCCTCACGACAGTATGCAGCCAAGAACCAGGAGGCCAAATCCCCAAAGCAGGTACCGATCTCGAGATTCAAGGGTCGTTAATGATATCAAGTCCCTATCTATGTGACTATTGCCCATCGCTGGTGCGCTTGGCGGAGTGAGACAAGAGCCGAGAATTTGGTGTCAATGCTGCAACGCATCACCAACTTGGGCTCTAGGTTAAGAACGGCAGACTAGAGAAGACATCACTGAGTGAACCCGGGTCTTCAGGTCCAATTTCTGCAGGCTGGTAGCATCTAGCCGTATAGAAGACGCCCGAATCTACCTGGGAGTCTGCGACTATGAACCAAGTATCAAAGGCCTGAGTTACAGAAAGGCCGAGCCAGGGTCCATCCAAGGATCCGTTACAGTACCGAGCCCCTGGTAAAGTAACGTGATACGATAGCTTGTGGTCTGATCCTGTATCTCACCGAGTTGTGGTGCGATTTGATGGTATGAGGCTCGTTTCGGTCCTTTATTACACCGAGTTTGATAATTCAGGGTCCTTGTATCAAATTATTGTGGCGTGTGTGAGTTGAAATGCATCTTGATGGCCCACAGCTTCGGGTCGAGCCGTGGTAAGTGCATAAGCTCCTTGTTACTCAGATCCGCAGATACATCTCCGGTAGTGAGAGAGGCATGTCCAACGAGATGGGCGTTACTGATGATTGCTTCCTGGTGTATCATAGATCAGCGAATCGATATATGAGTGCATTCTTCGATCAAGAAATTTGGGCTCTATAGCAAAGTTCTTTTAGACATCAGCCTCTTCACCCTTGTTGTATTCGATCTAGGAGGCAGAGTAGGCAAATCTGCAGAATACCCATCCAGCAATCCAGTAAGATACAAGCGTTAAGATGCTGTCTTTCAAGTTGCCATACTGGGCCAGGTTACATATTGTCGCAGTTGCGTCTTCTTATCACTCAAGATGTATCACGTTGCTCGAGTTCATGACATAAAGGGTCTTTTGCCCTGTTTATTTATTCTTTACGTGACTTATTCGTAATCCAGTACCCTGACCTTGGAAACAATCATTGCCCTGTCTATCATTAATTTGCGCATAAAACAATTCCCCATCACTCCGTGTCCTTATAAGACTTTTTCTTTACTGAAGCTGACCAATTCCGAGGTGCTCGGGGTCGGCCTTGACAATTCGGAGGGTGTTGGTGTTACCCATGCCGCCCTTCCAGCCCTGGACAACGACGACGGTGTCGCCGGGGGTCAGGACGTTAAGCTGAAGAGCGTTGTTGACAGCCCACTTGATACGGCGGTCAACATCCTCCTGCCAGTTGACCTGAGCAAAGTCGGGCTTCTGCTCAGGGAACAGGAAGGGGTAGACGCCACGGTACAGATGGGCGAATCGAGATGTTGTGGGGCTTCGGGTGACCATGAAGATGGGGCAGACGGGTCGGTACTTGGAAAGCATGCGGGCAGACTCTCCGGAGGTGGAAAGGACAATGATACCACCGGCACCAAGATCGAGAGAGGCGCGGACAGCAGCCATGGCGCAAGACTCGACAGTGCTGACGGGGCGCTTGACAAGAGTGCACATCTCCTCGAAGTGGGAGACGTAGGGGATGGTGTTCTCAGCCTTGAGACAGGTCTCGTGCATCTCCTTGACAGCCTCGGAGGGGTAGCTACCCTTGGCTGTCTCACCGGAAAGCATGACACAGTCAGCACCGTCAGTGATGGCGTTACCGACATCGCTGATCTCGGCACGGGTAGGGCGGGGGTTCTTGATCATGGACTCGAGCATCTGGGTGGCGCAGATGACGGGCTTGCCAGCAAGGTTGCACATGGCAATGAGCTTCTTCTGAGCGGCAAAAACCTCAGCGGCGGGAATCTCGATACCGAGATCACCACGGGCAACCATGACACCGTCGGTGGCCTGAAGGATCTCGCGGAAGTTGTTCAAACCCTGTCGGTTCTCAATCTTGGAGATGATCTGGATGCGCTTGCCCTGCTCACCGAGGACCTCACGGATGTCGTGGATATCCTGAGCGCGGCGGATAAATGAAGCAAAGACCATGTCAACGTTGTTCTCAACACCGAACTTCAGATCAGCCTTGTCCTTCTCGGAGAGAGCGGGCAGATCGACATCGGTGTTGGGCAGGTTGACACCCTTCTTGGAGCAGATAGCACCGTTGTTTCGGGCTCGGACGCGGATGGTCTTGTCGTCGACGATCTCGAGGACGTCGAAAGCGAGGACACCGTCATCGACGTAGATGACACGGCCGACTTCAATGACATTGGTAATGTTCTTGTAGTCAACGTACCTGGGAAAGTTAGTGGGGGAAAGCTACATCAACTCTGAGCTGCTTACATGTTCTTGTCGTCGCAAGCGGTGGCGTAAGCATCATCGGTGGTGATGTTCATCTCGTGACCGCGGCTGATGGGAATGTCCTCATCGTTGGGAGTGTTACCAGTTCGGATCTCGGGTCCCTTGGTGTCGAGGGCAATGGCGACATTGCGACCAGCGTGGGTAGCCTCGGACTCACGAGCATGGTCAATGACGGACTTGTGGTACTCATATGATCCGTGAGAAAAGTTCATGCGGACAACGTTAAGACCAGAGTCTCGGAGCTTGTTGATGGCCTCAACGGAGTTGGTCTTGGGGCCAATGGTGCAGATGATGGAGGAGCGGCGGTAGTTGCGCTCAGGTCGGAAAGCGGTGTCGAGAGAGGCAAGCCATGAGATCTTGCCTCCCATCTCGAGGTGGTCCTGGGCGGTGGCAGCCATGACGCTTTTTTCTTTTCGTGAGTTCTGAGGCATTGTGAATGTGGTTAGCGAATTGTTGGTGGGAGAAGAGCTTGGCGGGGTAGCTCTGGCTGCAAAGGGAATAAAGATGTGAAGGAACAGGAAATGTGGTACAGTCTGGACACCACCACGAATATATATCTCTCAGTAGCTCAAACGATTGAAGATCGCACTACTAAGAAATATGGGATATCAGGTTGTTCTGCGGACACTTGCAATGCAGGCCAACGGAGACTCATTCGTGAGGTGTAGCAAAGACATGGGGCTAACGCGGGATCTGACGTTAAGTGACGTGTTGGGAAGAGCGATAGGGATGGGGCGTGGCATTTTGGTGGGCAGAGCATTCGGCGCGACGTCAAAACGGCTGGCTTGGCTGGTGAGAAGGACACAGAGTGCCCCATGAGCTCAATAGATGGGCCGAGTTTGAGAATCGTCAGATTGTCGCTAATCGGGCCAGAAGAACCGAGAACAAATCCGACAGCCGGTAATTTCTGGGTCGCGAGCAAGGGAATTTCTCAAACCACAGCCAGAAAAAGACCAGAGATGCATCTGCGAGAACCTGCATTGCCACACATTTCCCCTATCGTCATGACCAGAGAAGCGCCGTAGGAGCGGGATCTCAGGGCCCAAGCCACAGCAGACACAGACGTCCCCATCCTGGTGCAGCGTAGTGGCGTAGCATGTTGACTTACAAAGGGGTATAGATATTGTTGTACGAGTGTTGCACCGTACGATAATAATCCAAAAGGATGATATGATCAGAAGAGGCAGAGGAACGTGCGCTCTTCCTGGTATTATTTATTGACGACGTTCGATGTAGGAGGGAGCTCGCAAAGGTCGAGGCGTAGAGGGGTGAATGGAGGTAGAGTTGTTTGACGTCGCAGGTCAAGAAGGTTGATGAGAGATGAAAGAAGAGAGAGAAGGAAGAAAGAGAAGAGGAGGGAGAAGTAGAGTTGGTGTGGTGATGATAATAAAGACGGCAAACCTATGGAAAGCTACAGCGTGGAAGGCAAAGCAAAGTAAGGCTAAATTCCTACCTTAGACGCTACACCTACCGCTTTCATTCGAGGGAAGGGGTAAGGGTAGGTAGGTACTTTGCTCTTTCCTCCCCAATCAACAAACATTCGTACCTCACCAAGAATTTTACAGCCATCATGACTGGAGGGGTAAGAGCCAAGCCAAGAGTAGCGCTACGGAGTACTTGCCTCACATGTACTTAGCATGGATATGGATGCCCGGACATGACAGTCTGAGCTCTGTCCTTTCGGTGGTTGAGATCCATAAGGGAAAGGAGCTTTTTTTTTTCCTCTTTCTTTTTTTTTTTTCTTCTCTCGTTCTGGCGATCTGGTTCAGAATTATGGAGAGCTCTGACACCCCGCTTCCCGTGGGAGATGGATGTCAGATGCAGAGTTGAGCACTAGAATTGTCCAAGCTTTTGTTATAAATAAAGTCAATGCCTTGTATAACGTACAATGTATCACTTGAAGCTTCACTATAAATAGAATTCTAAATAAATAATTGATCATTATTATCTTGCTTCTTCAACAGAAGCTGAAGCTGTTGTGTCGCCTCCCCCTCTATACGTCGCAGCTTTCCCCCACCAAAAAATCAACCCCGCTATCATTAGGTGGCTTTTGCCATTCCATCTTGTAAGCAGGGATTTAATTGTTGTTAGCGGCCTTTCGGGGCAAAGCACTCCGCCCGCTACTGCAGCAGCCGACAGTAGCTCCTGCGTCTTTAGCGAACTGCTTTCAGTTTATCCCACGCCAAAACGACGTCTCTCTATCTGCCAGAATTAGCCAATATTTTTGAGAAGTGGATTATCAGACAAATCATCAATGGTGTATCTCTCTCCAGTCAATGATCAACACTCTTCGCCTCTAGACGCGCAACAGGCTAGTGTCAATCCCCCGCTTGTTAATGCTGACTATCCCTCTAACAAATCGTTGAGTCACCCTGCACGCAGGGTATCTTGCTGGTGCCAACAGCCCGAGTTGGAGACGGGAAGCGCCCTATTCAACGAATTAACATTGGCCCTGACCTTGTTTCGTAACGCCCTCAACAACGGTCATGAAACTTTGCTTGGCTTTCAATCCAATCAGTCAATTAATTGCTCAGGCATGCTGCTACGATTGGGTCGAGGTTTATGTTAGTATTGCATACAGGTAAGGGGTTCGAGAGTATCTTGGCATGATACATATCAACTCAAAGTGATCGACTCGCTTCCTGTATAGGCAGGCCATTGCTATTCTTGATGCTTGTCATGACAAGTGTTAGACCTTCTTAGAAGTCATGTCTATGACGCGAGGGAATTATCACGACTCTTATCTATAGCCCAACGTTCTCATGTCTCAACTTTGGTTGGTGCAGCCTGAACTAAGAGGTCGGCTCTAACCGTCAACCTACATGTACATAATGACTATCATGGCCGCGGAGATCACCATTGGGTTCAGCTACCAGAGATAGACCCCCATATCCTGACTAATGCATCTCAAGTGTCAGGTTTCGACACGACTTGTGGCTGACTTGACCGACATGTCTGTCTGTCCTCCAACAGAAAAATAGATCAAAGCGAAGTTAGCGAACCCACCTCCAAGCCGCCCCTCCCTCATCCATCAGGCACGAATGAGATTTCACCCTTTCAGACACAGCTCATTGCATTGAGTAACGGCATTGAAACAATGTCGTTTTAGATATCGGTAGATACCACCAGCATGTTGGGTAATAATGAACTATGGTTGTCAAAAGATTGGCAGCGCGGGGGCCGCCCAGAAAGAGGATCCCTTTTACGGCAATGCCCAAGCATTCATTGCTGTACCGTTGATACTACTGTATGTTATGTCTTATGGATGAGGGATTATTTTGATCGACTCTCTGGGCTCTTGCTCTTCTTGGGATAGACACGGCGATGCTTTCGGCGAAGTCTTTCTAGACCCTTGAACCCCTCTCGTGTCTGGACTCTGGACTCTGGATCTCACCTCGTCCCACGCCGACGTTGAGATGAGAAAAAAAGTTGTGAGTGGATTTTCTGTAATAACGCCGGAATGCCAGCGAACAAGCGGTTGTCTCTGTCCGGCGACTACGAGACTAGCGGCGGCTGCACATTGCAACGTGCTGCGATGCAACATAGTAATTCAGCCCCATCTGATTCAAGTCAATCAATTAATTAAGCGCATTGCCATATCAGGATGTTCCGTTGAGAGTATCAGTATCAAGCATGTTGAGTTATTTACAGCTTGGCGAATGTTTATTTAGTATCGTGTCTCACTAGGAATAGAAACATCATGCTCCGTCTTAGCGAATCCATCTTTGGTCTAGTTAATTATCATGATATGATGCCAATGACACCCAGATAAAACTATCCCCGTCTTAAGAATGTTCTGCATCTTCACATTCACGATCCAAGCATCTGGGTCAAATTAACACGTGATGTGGCTCTTCCCCGGAGCTTTCGGCGCCGGCCTGCCGTGAACTCCACTGCCGCCTGGTTCCCGAGGCGGCTGGGCTGGGCTGTGTCGCATGATACTGAACTAAGCCAAGGTTAGAGTAAAATCGACCCGACTCCATTCACGACCAGCACACCGCGAGATCCTCCAGATCCGAGACCAGACCGAACGATCATCCAACTTGTATACTCTCAATAACTCATCCTAAACGATCGACATCATGGTGGTATGTACTCCAATCCCCGGAGCTCTGCCCTCGTGGCTAAAGACTCCTCACAGCTCCTCAACCTGCTGACTTTCGGACTCTGGTCAAAGGTCGGACGTTTGACACATTATGCGTTCGACGCCGTTCTTTGTAAGTTGAATCTTGCGTCGCTTTGCATGTTTTATAGGCTAACATCTCCCAGTCTCGGCCTTCCTTGCTGGCATGAAGCGATCAACCGGTTTGACGTGAGCTACACCATCCGCGCATTTCCCAACCATCCCTAACCATCGAAAACAGCTTCAAGACCGACAGAGTCGCCGGTGAGAACAAAGAGTTCACCGGCTGGATCGACCGATACCTCGGCGTTGGCGAATGGGTCATGGACCAGTCCGTTGCGATTGCCGGCTCCAGCGGCTACTTCGAGCGAACCCGATGAGCGACGAGACACATCTTTACCGCTATTGATACCATGGAAACCTCCACTCAGGCTCCGATTGACGACTTGATTTACGGGCGCGATGATGGAACAAAGCTACCTGACACGCGTGAGATGACGCGCTGGATTTTCAGATAGGCGTTCGGATATATATGACTATGCATGTGAATTGGATCAATGATACTATCAACAACGCCATGACTCTCTATCATTCCATAGTGTGAGGCCGTAACCATCCTGTGATGTATCAAACACAACTCGATCATCCAAGTTCCTCCTGCCTCTGTCGTAGGTCATCATTCATAAGTGCTGTCTACTCATAAGCATTATCATCGCCATAATCTCAGCTTCCTAATCGATCTTGTTTGGATCGTGCTCTGCTAAGAACTCGGCCGGTACGTCATTCTCTCCTGAGCTATCTCTCCTCAGCACCACACTTGATTTCTGGTCACTATCAGGAGGGTCGCGGTCATGGTCCTCAAACTTGGAGACCAACAAGTCGACCGGAACCTCATTGTCGCTCTCATTGTGACTCTCCTCCTGGTCATCTTGACTCGCCTCTTCTGATTTGTCCGTTGATTCGTTGTGTTCAGGGGAACTGGGTGCTGGGGCCGGCTCGGGGAGGCCAATGGTCTCTTTCAGGAGAGCTTGGGCTTCGATAAAGGCTTCTAATTCAGCGCCAATTGCACATATCAGGAGATTCCAGTGTTTTGACTCTGCCATCTGCAATCGATGCTGCAATTCTTCAACAACGTCATCCATCTCAGACAGCTGGTTTCGCATCGCAGCTTGTTGCGGCTCTTCATCAGCATCGCCAGCCTGGCTAGCTTTCACAAGCTCTCGCAGTTTTGCCTCAAATTGTGCAACCAGTCCAGTTACTTCGGACCAGACTTCTGAGCCTTCCATCAAAGCTTGACGGTCTTCCGAGATTTTCGCTTTGCGACGTTCAAGGGCAGCAATTTCTCCTTGCCACCAATTTCTTGCCATTTCCATAGTACGGCGTTCGGGGCGGAGCTGCAAGAACTCAGTGCCTCTCAGGATATCCATATCCTCTTTTGGCTGCGAGTTTACCCCAAATCCAAGGGCATCAACATCCAGTGGCGCGATGGGCGGTGTCTGCATCAATGTCCTGACTTCCATATCGACGTCTTTGCCAGCTGCCCTATATCCACTCAAGCCCGCCTCTCGTCGGTTCTTGACTTCCTCTGCTCTTTCTCGCACCGACCTGCGCCGCCTCTTCGCCCTAGCCAGTTTCTCTTCAAGAAGTTGTATTTCTTGATCCAATTCGTGCTGTTGTTCTTCCAGCAGTCGAAGTTCCTGACCTAGAGGCTCCTCCTCATCATTTTCTAGAGCATGAAGCTCGGAGTAGATAGCATCCCTTCTTTTGCCCACTTTGTCAAGATAAGCTAAAGCATCCTTCCTTTGCTCCAGAGCCGAGTTTAAATGCATATCCTCCTCAGCCTTTAGCTCTGCTAATGCGGTCATTGATCGCTGGAGGCCAACTCGAGCTGTTTTCAGACCGCGGGGCTTGTTTGGCGCCGGCTGTCTCACAGGTATGACATTGCCATCTGCCGTGGACCGCGTAGGCATATGCAATGAGTTCACCATTCGGGACTTGGATGTAGCTGTGGAGTAAAAGGTGCTCTCTCCAGTACCTGTGTCGCTTCCAAAGTTACTCTCGGATCCCCCATCTCCGCTTCCAGCAATCAGACCTGAAGCTTGAAGATCCAGAAGCTGCTGAATATCACGTTCAAGCGCCTTCTCTCGTCTCTGTAAGCTTCTCCATATGGTATCCAGACGTGGCCGGTTGTCCACATGCTTTTGACTGGGGCTGTTCGAACCAAATCTACTGGCTGCTAGGAGGCCATAGCCCCTGTTATTATCAAGGTGACTTGAAGAGTTGGATTGTCGAGAGGATTGCTGGTTTATCAGCATGGAAGATGCGATCGGAGGCGGTGGTCCAGCGAAGATTGGTTTCGATCTGGTATGGGGAGGCGAGTTGGAATAGCGATGTTTGCTGTCCATCGAAGCAGGAGATGAAGATCGACGAGTGGAAGTGGTCGATACCGGCTGAGTGTTTTTCCTCAGTCTCGGGCGCGGAGCTTCCTGGTCGAAGAGGACGTCGTCACTTCTCGGTTCGAGCTCGTCTAAGTCATACTCGCTGACTTCTCGAATCGGAGGGCTACGTAAGGGGATGTTGGGTAGTCGCTGACGAGAACTCGAGATACGATCGAACATCGAAGGTGAAGACATTTCCGATTAATAGATATGCCTATGTGGCGAATGGCTATCTTGATCAACGAGTGTGGAACGTTGTCGCAAAGTCGGAAGCTGTCGCATGCATTCGTTGAAGGTCGGGTATTCGCGGCTTGGAGTTGCACGATGTATGGGTTGTGTAGTGTTGATGTTTTACATTTGTTTAAATTTATTACAGCGGCTGGTGGGCTGATAATGATAGAATAGAGTTACGATAAGTCGTTAAAGTTGGTTCAGATCGCAAGGAGCTGTTGTTGAAGCTTGGCTATGAAGCTTTGGACACGATCTGGGGTTGGCATGTGCCCACATGGGTGCACCTGCCATGAGCTGCTGAGATCCACAGGGCGGGGAGTGGATCTATACCACCACCGCGTCACGGGCTTCATCTTCATGTGACGATGAATTACCTATGTATGAGACATGATATTTACGATAAATTATATGGGCTAATGTCTGTATCTATCAGTGGACTCTCTAGTACGTTTCTCACAAAGACTTCGGTTTGGTGTATGAAATAAAGATTGTCGCATGCTCAAAGCACTCTTAGGGTCAGATACGAGGTTAATAAATGGCATGCAATGTCCTAAGAAGAGGGCAATCAAAATCTTTGTATACCTCAGAGTAGGTACAAGGAACACATTTGCTTAAACAGAGTGAGTAGGTGTCACTACGTCAGCAAGCATCACTTGGGAAGCACTCAGTATCATTTGATTGTTTCCAGACACATCTTCCCCAGACGCCATTCAATAGAAGTTACAGGATATGGACCTTTGTGTTTCAGAATTAACACCCTTCAATTGTTCCACATTGGACATCAAGTAAAAGCCACAACTCTAGATGAAAGTATGTTTTATTACTCGTAGCTGTATACCGGGAAGCCCGTTTTACCGTACTATAGCCCTCTTACATAAAAAACATCAGCCTGTACAATATTCCTTTACCCAGTCTCAAGGCTTCCTTCGTCTTATATCCAAGCGGAAGAAGCCTGTCTCATCAGCCCGCCGGTTAACCCCCTCCCTTCTCCGAACCAGACTCGATAAAGACCTAGCCAAGCCAGGCTGGACAAGGTCTTGTTTGCTTGCGCGAGCGAATATCCCCGTCGCATTCTTTCTTGCATCTTGTCAAAATTTCCGAGCTTACGTTTTTCCTTTACTTCCACCACCAGGAACACCAGCAGTTTCTGTATTGTGCACAACTTGGGTCGGAGTCAATTGCTTACATTTTGGCTTATCACCCCCAATTGCCGACCGTCCTCAACCGCCAGCACAACTGTAAGGGAGAGTTTCTTGCTCCACCTCAAGTTTAATTGACTGCAACGTTATTGTCGCTCAAACGTCTTCGTTTCGCATCTCCTACTTGTATTCTTGCTTCTCTCAAAACTGTTGTTGCAGTTGCAGTTCAGTCATTTAGCTCCGCGCCAGGGTCAATCTGCGGCCGTTCGAGTCGACTCAGAGCATAAAGAACGAAATCATCGAGTCAATTTATGGTCCCTTAAGCGGACTTGCCGGTTACTTGTTTTTGGCGCCCTCGAGCTTAGAGGTCAAGTTTTCTGATCCATAACCTAACGCCAGGCCAGGCCAGGTCCGTCATTAAGCAGCCAAGAAACACCCAAATCATCCAACCATGAGCCAATCACAGCAATTCCCTCCCTCACTGCGTCAGTCGCAGGTGGGCTCCATGTCCGCTGGCTCTCCAGGACCAGTTGTTTCTGGCTCTGGCTCAGGCTCTGGATCCGTCCCTCAACCCCAGCCCCAGCACGACGAGTTGCACATGTCGGGTTTGAGCCAAACTGGAGGTCCAATCTCTATGTCGCCGACAGAATACGAAAATACTCCTCAGATCAAATTCGAGTCCTCGCCCTCAAACGCCAACGCCCACCACTATAGGAACCCCTCCAATACTTCGGTGCCCAACGTCCTCCAACCTGCCGGTGGCCTGTCCGCTCGCGGCGCCCCAGCCTCGCCCAACTTGCCCTCGCCGATGCAGCAATCTTCTCCCGCTGCTTCATCCGTCCCTCATCAGCCGCCGTCGCAAGCTCAGCAACAGCAGCTTCCTCATCACTCCCAGCAGCCACTACAGATCCCGTCGCAGCACGGCCAGCCTACTTACGACCATTCACGCTCCCCGTCTACCGGCATCGCGAGCAAACCCCCGCTGAGCATGTCCCACAGCTACTCCCGCTCCAGCCCAGCCGCTGGCTACGATGGCTCCTCTGGAAGCTATCACGCATATACTCCCACGACGCCTAGCGGTGCTTCGTCTTCGCATCTCATGTCGCCAATCGATACTACCCGGTACAATGCCCCAGGATCTCAGCGCAACGTTTCCAACACCCCGCTCGGCCTAGCTGATATTCGTCCCCGCGCCGACTCGAGCATGTCCGATGGGACAGGAGCTGCTATGAGCTATGATGCCAATAATGCCCAACCAGGAACGAGCAATTACCTTGCGCCTTGGGCTATCTACGCTTTCGATTGGTGCAAGTGGCCTGCTCAAGGTAATGGTGCTGGCAAGCTCGCTGTGGGGAGCTACTTGGAAGATGGACATAACTTTGTGCGTCATGCAAGGCGACAATTTCTCGTGTCCAACAGCTAACGGTGATAGATTCAAATCCTCGATAGTCATATCGCGCCGACTCCTCAGGACGTCTACACTCCTGGTTCATCCAAGTATAGCCTTGAGTTCACCAAAGCTGCCGAAGCTACCCACTCTTACCCTGTGACCCGCCTGCTATGGGAGCCGCCATCGTCGCAGAAGCAGTCTACTGACCTGCTCGCGACTTCGGGCGACCACTTGCGATTGTGGTCTCTTCCTAGTGAGAACAACCCTTCTACACCTGGTGGTACCATCGGCCGTCGCGACAATCCCACCACCAAGTTAACCCCTCTCGCTTTACTGTCCAACTCGAAGACACCGGATCATACCGCGCCTCTAACGTCACTCGATTGGAACACCGTCTCTCCCAGTCTTATCATTACATCCAGCATAGATACGACATGTACCATCTGGGATATTCCCTCACTCACGGCAAAGACTCAACTCATTGCCCACGACAAAGAGGTTTACGATGTTAGGTTCTGCGCCAAAAGTGTGGATGTTTTTGTCAGCTGTGGTCAGGATGGTAGTGTCCGCATGTTCGATCTTCGAAGCCTGGAGCACTCTACAATTATTTACGAGCCAACAGGCAAGGAAGAGCGAGGTAAGTTTGGCGCATACTTGTCTTTTCTCTCCGGTACTGACTTTTAAATAGACCCCAACGGTGGCCGTGTTAGCCCGACACTGGCCCAGCAAACGATGGCCAACCCTCCACCTCTGCTTCGCCTTGCTACTTCTCCTCATGATACCCATCTTCTTGCTACCTTCGCTCAAGACACCAACGTTGTTCGAATTTTGGATGTGCGACAACCTGGCCAGGCCTTGCTCGAGCTGCGTGGACATGGTGGAAACGTCAACTGCATCGAATGGTCGCCCCATCGACGAGGAATGCTTGCTTCTGGCGGTGACGATTGCCAGGTTCTCTTGTGGGATATTTACAACTCAGGTCAACCCTTGAATGGCACTCCTCAACAAGACAACCCCAAAAGCCCCGTTGCCGCCTGGCAATGCGATTACGAGATTGGCAACTTGGGCTGGGTACCTCAACTCCCCAACTCCGACTATGGCGAGTGGCTCGGTGTTGGCGCTGGACGTGGTATCTGGGGAACAAGAGTCATGTGAAGACACAGTAATGGGCAGGCTGGTGTCATTTATAATACGTAGAGCATGGCATCTGGCGATGATCCAGAAAACGTTGCTCGAATCACGTAGAATGGCTACTTAAAGGTACGGTACATTGCATTCTGCAAAGCCTGGAGTTATTATTTTAAGAGGGTTTCTGAAAGTTCAAGTTGGTTTGGAGCATCTGCGACATACTCTGGTTGGCGGGAACAAAACGTGGGCGGCGGTTGAAAGGGGTCTTGAACGATATAAAACAAACACAAACCTATATCCGGAAATTTGCGCTCCCGTCCAAGGCAAACGAATCGAATCGAGTCGTGAAATGAGGCTGGGTTTGGAAGAAACTCTAGTGTATAAGTTTTGTCAAGGCTTGGGTTATGAGATCTCAAAGTCTGGCCGGAGAAGGGGGACAGTATAAGTATAGAACGCAGATTACATTGGAGGCTAGCGTTGGAGTATATATAGATGATGAGAAAATTTGCTGAATATTTACGATCAGAGCATACTGTTCATATATGTCTGCAAGAAAGATATGATGTTAAGTCTGTAGGGTATGTCGAGTTGAGCTTTCACGTATCGCACCTCAAGTCAGTCTTGGGCTGGGAATGGGAGATGTACATTAAGCTAGCTCAGTTCTATGCATCTAAATCCTATTCATTAACTCTATATTTTTATTTTACTTGTAAACAAGTGGTCGCTTTGACGGTGGAAAGCATTGATGTTTGCCACAGCGCAGGGAACCAGGTGGTGGGTATATGGACATTGAGTGTGAGCAAAGCATCAAGATGCGCCGCTCTGACATGCAAGTTTTTATGCTTTGAAAAAACGTGAGTACAAAGAACTATAATCATCCATATGAACTTGGAGTAAATATTCATTTTAGCTTTTCTACAGTCAATCACAGCCCAACCATCTCTAAAAACCCCATACTTTGACGCATGACAGTGAGCTGAACTCTGCACAATCCTGGACCCACTATTCATGAAATAATGCACTGCACAAGGCCCGGCATTTTACCGTCTGGAGCTCTAACATTACTCGGAGCTGCTTTGACTTTCTTTCATTGTTCATCTTTGTCATCCATCAAATACCCTTTAATATTCTCTTCTCGCATCGCTGTCACTTAATCTTTCTTTAATTCTTTCAAACTCGAGCGACAAACAACCAGACAAACACCAAAGACACGCTACGTGTCGCGGCTCCCTCGCCACAATGTCTTCTCACGATCCTTCGCGCTTCGACGATTCTGAGGACGAGGAAGATTTCAACCCTGCGCCTGCAGATCTATCCGACGAAGAACAAGATGGCGACCAAAAGCCAGTGAAGCGTGGAAGCAGCCCCGTCGCTCGCGATGATAACGATGACGAGGATGAGCGACCCTCCAAATCGCGACACGCCGCCGATGACGATGAGGAGGAGGAAGAAGAAGAAGAGGAAGAGGAAGACGGTGGCAGACGTCGCGACGATGACGACGAGGAGGATGAAGAGGAAGAGGAAGATGATGAGGACGAAGATATTCAACAGGTAAGGAGACTTTGATCCATCCTGGCGCGTTTGCTGCCTACCTTCTCTTGGTAGATGCTGACCCCTTTTAGGGCCATCGCAGAAAGCGCAGAAAGGAGCGAGGTGCCAATTTCTTCGATATCGAAGCCGAAGTCGACGATGAAGACGAGGGCGAGGATGACGAACTACTGGGCGAAGAGATAGGAGACTTCATCACCAACGATCACCCAGACGATATTGCGGAAACCGGTATTGACGATGACCGACGACATCGTGAACTCGATCGCCGTAGGGACATGGACTCTAGTATGGATGCCGAGAAACAGGCAGAGATTCTGCGACAGAGATACGGCAACAAGCGCTCCGGCAGAGGCATCAGCAACGCATCGGTGGTTCCCAAGCGACTGCTCCTCCCTACTGTGGACGACCCTAGCATTTGGGCCGTTCGTTGTAAGGAAGGAAAAGAACGAGAGGTTGTCTTCTCTATCATGAAGCGCATTGAGGAGAGAGTGGGTACAAAGGATGAACTCGCCATCCTTTCTGCGTTCGAACGTGGAGGTACCGACTCCATCATGAAGGGTTTCATCTATGTTGAAGCCCGTCGTCAAACCGACATCTTGAAGGGGTTGGACAGCATGATGAACGTCTATCCCCATTCCAAGATGATCCTGGTTGATCTCAAGGATATGCCTGAGCTGTTCCGTGTTTCTAAGACCCCTACTCTGGAGCCCGGAGCCTGGGTCCGTCTTCGAAGACCCCCGAAGCACAACGGTGATCTTGCTCAGGTCATCGATGTTACTGAGAACGGCCTGGAAGCTCGCGTTCGATTCATCCCTCGATTGGACTATGGCATGCGAGACTCATCTTTGACTGCCGATGGCAAGCGCAAGCGACCTTTCGGCGGTGCTGGTGTCCCTAAGCCTCCTCAAAGACTGTTTAGCGAGGTGGAAGCCCGAAAGCGCAACCCTAGAGCCCTCCAAGGAAACCCTACCGCTGGTACTTGGACATACAACAACGAAGAATTCGAGAATGGCTTCCAAGTCAGGGATATCGCTATCGACAAACTCACAGTTACCGACGTGAACCCCTCTCTCGAAGAGGTCACCAGGTTCGCTTCAGGAGCTGAGGACGGAACTGAGAACCTCGATCTTAAGGCGCTGGCCCACAGTCTCAAGGATAGCAATGCGCTGGCTACCTACCTCCCAGGTGATATCGTCGAGGTTTATACTGGTGAGCAGAAGGGTGTTGTCGGTAAGGCGATGCGCGTTCACTCCGATGTCGTCTCGATCACTGTTACCGAAGGTGAACTTGTTGGGCAGGAGATTGACGTTCCTATCAGAGCACTCCGCAAGCGCTTCAACGTTGGTGACCATGTCAAGGTCATTGGCGGAAGCAAGTTCAGAGATGAGGTTGGAATGGTTGTCGCCATCAACGAGGACAAGGTCACCCTCCTGACAGATCAGACAAACAATGAAATCACAGTCTTCAGCAAAGATTTGCGCGAAGCCAGTGATATTGGTGGCCAAGGCTCTCTGGGTCAGTACTCACTACAAGATTTGGTACAGCTCGATCCCACAACTGTGGGTTGTGTTGTTAAGGTTGATCGCGAATCACTTATGGTCCTCGATCAATTCGGAACACCTCGCCAGGTTATGCCATCCCAGATTTCCAACAAGATTCCTAAGCGAAAGACAGCTGTGGCTGTTGATCGACATGGTGCTGAGATTAGGCTCGAAGACGTCGTCAAGGAATACACTGGCCAGCAGCGTCAGGGCAAGATTATCCACATTCATCGTTCATACATCTTCCTACATACCAACGATAACAAGGAGCATGCTGGTGTTTTTGTCACGAAGGCCAACATGGTCCAAACCATTGCTGCCAAGGGGGGCCGAGTCAACACCGCCGCATCGACCGGGCCTGATCTGACAGCCATGAACCCAGCGCTCAAGCTCCATAAGAATGGAAGTGAGAACAAGCCTGTTCAACAACAACCGAGATCTTTTGGCCGGGACAAGGCGATTGAACAGACTGTTATTATCAGGAAGGGAGCCTACAAAGGTCTTCTGGGTATTGTCAAGGACACCACTGACACACATGCTCGTGTCGAGCTGCACACAAAGAGCAAGACCATCACTGTGCCCAAGGAAAACTTGAGCTTCAAGAACAAGACGACTGGAGCCACCATTGATATCGCCGGCCGGGGAGGTCGCGGTGGTTATGGTGGTGGTGCTGGACGTGGCGGCAGCGGCGGCGGCGACCGTGTGCCAGGATGGCAGGGCGGCTCTCGCACACCCATGGCAGGTGGTAACTCTGACAGAGTGCCTGCTTGGGGTTCACGAAGTAAGTTGATCTGTCTTCGGTATAGTTTCATAATGCTAACATGATATAGCACCTGCTGCAAGTGGACGAACACCCGCTTGGAAGGGCCCAGATATGTCAGGCGCCCGAACACCAGCCTGGGCAGATGGCTCACGAACCGTCAACCCCTATGACGGCAACCGTACTGCTTACGGCGGATCTGGTGGACGCACACCCGCCTGGCAGGCTGGTGGAAGAACCCCTGCTCCTGGTGATGCCTTCGGTGCTGGATCACGTACACCGGCATATGGTGGAGGCGATAGCTGGGGCTCGGGATCCAAGACTCCTGCTTGGGGAGTTAGTGCGCCAACTCCTGGAGCCAGCGGTGGTGATGGATGGGGTTCCAACTCGTACGATGCCCCTACGCCCGGCGGTGCTCTTGGTGCCCCAACTCCCGGTGCCATGAACGCACCCACGCCTGGTGCTTACTCGGCGCCTACACCCGCTGCCATCAGCGCACCAACACCTGGTGGCTGGCAAGGTGGATGGGGAGCAGACTCAGCACCTACTCCAGCTGGAGCTCCTACACCTGGTTACTACGGCGCTCCCACGCCTGGAGCCACTTACGGACCACCAGAGACCCCTGCAGCCACTGGTCCTCGATACACGGATGACGATTGATTGGAGGTAGTATAAGACTGAACGTAGAACCATCACGAGGGTGTATACATGGTGGATGACTGCAAAAGGCGTTTGGGAAGATTTATTAATTGTATAATTAAAACATACTGTCTAGCAAGACGCTAGTTGGCATTCAAGAATCGATCAAATATGATTTTTAATACTGTCGTGTATAAATTGTGAAATGTTTAGAAGCTGAAGCTGAAGCTCAGTGACAGTTCAATTGCTCCTCTTATCGATAAGGAATTGACGATCTTTTTCCGACTCAGGTCCGTCAATCTTTAATTCTTGGCGACGTTCTACAACTCTACAACACTCCGTCGCCGGTCTATCATACCCGAGTCGCTCGTTTAACTACGCTAATACGATGTCTTTACGTCTCGCGCCACGTAAAGTGGCCTCAAAAGCCCTCTTGCGATCATCCCGTCTCGAATGCCCATCTCGCTGCAACCCACGATCCCCACCAACATGCGCATTCTCAACAACGATACCAAATAACCGCCGTGTCAACAGTAATGCCGCACCCAGCGAGAAGCCCTCGAAAGTGCGTGTAACTTCCACAACGTCAGAACAATCTTCCGACCTCCAGCAACGGTTACAAGAGAAATCGGCCGCTTTGGCCAGGGAGCGAGAGGAACAGCTACGAGAAGCGAGACAAAGACGACTAGACAGGATGAAAGAGGAGAGAGAAAAGCGAGAACAGGGTGGAGAGTCAGAGAGGAAGGTGTTCTCGAAAAAGGAGTTGGAAGAGGAGAAAGAAAAGAAGGAGAAGGAGGATTATAAGAGGAGGTATAAGCAACTGGAGAGGAATTGGTTGAAGTTTATGGTTGGAATGCCGATTTTCTTGGTTACGAGTTATGATCTTTTCCAAAGACGTAAGTCATCCCCATGAGTTATTAGGATGTTGTGCTAACAATGGGTGCAGTGGTTATGAAAAGAGAGCCCAAGGTTCCTCCATGGAAACAGGCCAAGATTAATAAGGAGAAGGAGGAGAAAGAGCAACGAGAGAAGCTAGAGAAAGAGGGTGAGGTGCTCTTGAAGGACTGAGGTGCTTCAGAATGGGGGTTCTAGAAGGTAACTCACCCTTAGTTCAGAAGCTGGAGAAGACAAAACCAGTTTTGCTTGATGGTGGTGGGCTGTAAAACAATGTATAGAACATGTACAACAATTGCATACGACTAGATGAGGAGCAGAGGAAAAGACTCTAAGTTGCCGAGCTAGATGGTTATGACGAATAGACGAATACACATCTTGAGATGATTCCATAAATAGAATCACAAATAATCTCACTTCACTGTTTGTTCATGGCATTTTCACGACATGTTGAACTTGAAGTCACGATGTTTCGATCAGGGACAAAATAATGGTTGCCCAGGTCATATGTTCATATCTAAAGGTATGTAGATGAAAAATAATTACATAAAATGCTGTTTAAAGAATCCTCCTCAAAATCGTACAGTCATAGAAAAATGAAAGAAATGCTTTTTCTCGACTCATCGTGAAACCCGAACCAAGACTTCTCACGCGTGTGATCCGCTTAGAGAACCTGAGGTTGGTTCTGGCACTTGAAGCAAGGCTTCTCGTAGAACTTGGTGCTATACTGGTAGTTCTTGTTGATCTTGCCACGCTTGTACAAGTTGCACTTGGCGGAGAAGCGGTTGGAGGCAGGCCTGTAGCTGAAGTACTTGCACTCGTCGCCGAAGCTAATACAGCTCTTGGCACAGTTCTCAAGGCACGAAGCATCACCAGCGTTGGGGATGCGCTCCTCCTCGCAGATGGTGCCAGGGGTACCACAGTGGGTGTTCTGGCCACAGCTGGCGAAGTTGGGAACGTACTTGGAGCAAGTTGCAGGAGGGTTAGGAGTCACCTCGTTCTGGCAGGTGTAGCACTTCTCAAGGTCGTAGAACTTGACGCCAGTGGTGCAAGGACGGAACTGGAGGCTCTCAAGGGCAGACTTGTAGAGCTGGCACTTAGAATTGCTCCTCTTGTAGGAGAAGGTCTTGCAACCTTCAGTAGTTCCACAGACCTTACCACACTTGTCGGCGTTGTAGGCATAGAAAGAGTTGCCAAGCTTCTCGGAATCGCTGCAGGCAACTCGGCCCTCTTTGCCGCAAGAGCTGGGACGGTCAGGCTTGGGGATGTAGTTTGTGCAGACGGGAGCGGCCTCAGTGGTGGTAGTAGCAGCCTCAGTGGTGGAAGTCTCCATCTCGGTAGTGGTGGTAGTGATAACAGCGGCCTCGGTGGTAGTGGTGTCAGCAGCCTCGGTGGAAGAAGTGACAGCAGCCTCGGTGGAAGAAGTGATAGCGGCCTCAGTAGTGGTGGTGGCAGCTCCAGTGGTAGTGGTGAGAGCATCAGAAGTCTCGGTAGTGGTGGCAGGAGAAGCATCTCCATCGCACTTGGCGTAACAAGCGTTCACGTCGTAGAAGAATCCATCCACCGGGCAGATGTCGCCATCACAGGGAGCGATGCCCATTTCGCCGATCTCTTCAGAGAAGAGCTTGCAGTGGTGCATGCCAGAGTAATAAGCAAAGGTGTTGCACTGCTCATTGGCAGCGCACTTGGCAGCGCACTCATCGGGACCGCTGACCGTGCAGGTCTCAATACTCTGCTCGCCATTGCTAGGCATGCCCTCGACGTTGCACTTCTCAATAGGGGCACCAGGGATGGTGGTGTAGCCAGCAGTGCAGGCGCCAGCGGTGGTGGTGGCAGCCTCAGTAGTTGTAGTATCAGCAGCCTCGGTAGAAGAAGTAATAGCGGCCTCAGTAGTAGTGGTAGCAGCAGCAGTGGTAGTTGTGTCAGACTCGGCGATGACCTCAGTGGAAGTAGTACCAGTCTCAGCAGCGGTCTCGGTGGTGGTGGTAGGAGCAGCATCCTCGTGGCAAGAGTAACAATCGACAAAGTCGTAGAAGTGGGCACCATCGGTAAGGGAGCATTGCTCGATGTGCAGTTCACTTACAGGAGCGCTGTAGAACTTGCATACACCATCCTTGAAAGAGAAAGACCGGCATCGTGCTTCAGGGTTAAGCTCGAGGCGGAGATCGGCACACTTGATAGCACAGTCCTTGGCGTAGGCGTTGCCATCAACATCCTCACCGAGTGGCTCGTAGACAGCGTTGGAAGCAGGCTTGCCGAACTTGCCGCAAGTGGTGGGAGCGTCGGCCTTGAGGGTATAAGCGGCACAGGCAGCCTCGGTAGTGGTGGTGGTAGCAGCAGCAGTAGTTGTGCCAGACTCAGAGATAGACTCAGAGATGGTCTCAGTAGATGTAGCGGTCTCTGTGGTGTCAGTGTTGGCAGCAGCAGAGGTCTCAGTGGTCTGAGTTGCAGCGGAGCTTTCAGCAGAAGTCTCGGTGGTCTGAATACCGGCGCCAGTTTCAGTGGTGGTGTCGGTGGTTTGAGTACCAGCGGCGGTCTCAGTGGTGTGGGTGCCAGTGGCAGTGTCAATACCAGTCTCGGTAGTCTCGGTACCAGTGGCAGTCTCAGTACCAGTGGCAGTCTCAGTACCAGAAGTAGCGGTGGTCTGGGCTCCAGTAGCAGTCTCGGTATCAGTCTCGGTGGTTTGAGTACCAGCGGCAGTCTCAGTGGTCTGAGTTCCAGTAGCAGTCTCGGTGCCAGAAGTAGCGGAAGACTCCTCAGCACATGTGAAGCAAAGCTCAAGATCGTAGAACTTGTGTGAGCCGAGACCGGGAGTGAAGCCAAGCTCCTCAATGATAGTCTCGTAGAGTGTGCAAGTGTTTCCCTGGACGGAGAAAGACTTGCAGCCGACGGTCTTGCCACAAGTGTTACCACACTCCTGCCAGTCTACACAAGTAGAGGGAGTGCCGATGATCTTATCAGCACAGTTGGGAGCAGTGCCTGTCTTGCCACAGTTATCAGGCTGGGGCTCGACAGGAGTGAACTGAGAGCAAGCAGCCTCGGTGGTGGTGGCGGCAGGAGAAGTCGCGGTGGTAGCGGTGCCGGTCTCGGTTCCAGATGTAAGAGCACTGGATGTAAGAGCAGTGACAGTCTCAGAGGTTGTGATGCCAGGAAGAGCTGCGTCGGTGGTGGTGGGGGCCTTTGGCTTGCAAGGGCTGGCGCTGACCATGGGGACGGCCAGGGCAGCCAGGACGGCCGCGAAGACCTTGGTGGAAGGCATCTTGAAAGGAGGGTGTATTAGACTGTTGTGATAACGATTGGAATGGGAATAAAGTCCCGGGATTCAAAGAGAGTGAATGAAGTTGGAGTATCAAATGTCTAACGAGTGACAAGGGAATGCACAGCAACAGCAAAAAGGAAAGGAGTGTTACCGCTGAGGAAACAACTCAAGAAGAGAACGGGAGAACTCAGATATATAGATTCATCAAACAGACTGAGGGAATCTGGACGGTAGTGACCGACTCGCCCACATCCCATCGCCACCGACGAGATACTAACAAAACGTAATCCACCGCGGACCAACACCTGTATTCACAGAAGCCACACCGGACCGTTACGACTGACGGTTCATCCTTCGCAGTCTTCTAATTCTGGAGCTCAGCTCATGCTAGCGAGGAGGAAGGAAAGAGCAGTTCTACTTGGCACTGAGGCTATCTCCATATCTGGGTTGGGTAAATCGATAGCTTGCGGTGGTGGTCCGTCTTCTTGGTCGTCATTGGACATGTAGAATTGTGTTAGTGGCAAGCGACGTTGACTTAGTCAGGGGTGCTTTCTTGATGGCGGCTGAGTTTGTAACGCCCGGGCCAAGCTATGGGAAATAAGATGAAACATTTCGATAAGAGACCTATCAAGGGAAATAGGATGGAGTTGTTAGGCAGTGGGTAGTGAAGACACTAACAGTCATAAGGAGAGACAGTCAAAGTCGGGATGAAATTATCTCTAGTGAAAGCTTGAGATTGCGAGGCAGGTTGAAGTCCGACATGACTTCTCGACCATATGATAATCTTTCGACGCTGTTCAGGTTTATATAATATAGTCTTAGACATCTTTCTCGTGAATCGATCTTCCTTGAATCCGATTCCTCTTAGCGGCGTACTATCAACGCCACAAATATCCACAACCTGACGGCCAAGAGAAGCTGCAGCTTGTCGAGCTGACCTGGTCCGGGAACGTAATTCCACAATTGAAGGAAGCAACCAACCGACAAAACACAGGTTCAGAATCTCTTAACCGATGCCGATAATCCGAGACCTTGATCGGCTCATGCCTGATAGGGTTCTGATCGATTTGGCAGTGAAAAAGGAGATCAACAGCTGAATGGCGGGTACGTAGTGTTCCAACCCCAGTCTTCGACCATTAGCGTCTTTTGCAATTAATCAGAAAACGCCGTGGCTTTCCGTGGCTGCACAAAGGGGACGATGACATTTCCCGGCCTGTCGGTGACGCCTCTCCCACTGTCAACTTCAGCTCTGGTCGGCGTTATTGAGTAACTATCGACGGTTCGATCTTGATTGATCGCGATGCAGCAAAAGAAGCCTCAGTGACGTAGGAGACTCGGCCGAACAGAATGCTGAAGGATTATCATTCTGGACCGTGATATCAAAGGCCCGCAAAATGTTTGCTCCAAGAGATTGACATGTGAGCACGGCTCAATTTCAGCTCGAAGCCTCAGACTTGGCAAATGCGAAGAAACATGTCATGACAGGGGGAACACCCGGACGCTTTGCTAAGCGATGAGAACGCGAAGAAGTCCTTGAATCGTCCCATGTATCTTGGCTCTCCTGCATTTTCTTGCCTTCAATCTCTTGCTCGTGAATGTGGCTTGACATGGGATTGTTTCAACCTAAAGGCATCTCCACTGGAGACCTGTTTACGCAGATAAATCGACAAACAACAATGTTCGCTGCGTGCAAGCGGAGCTGAAAGGACGCCAGTGACGATATAAGGCTAGAACAATCGATAGACTGGTTTGACCCATATGCAATCTTAATGGTCCCGATTAACGCTTGGCGCTAGCAACAGAAACGGGAGAGCCGGGGTTCTGGAAACATCGTCAGAGCTGCTGCGGGATTGATGAGAGTCGGTTACTTGATTTCGGCACTCTGCATATCGACCATTTCGCAGATCTGGATTCAGTTCAGCTCCATAATGAAGACCAAGTTTGCAAATGTATGGATCTCCTCCCCAATTCTTGGGACCTGTCCCTTACTGCGCCCCAGAAGGAATCTTCGAATCAGAGGTAGTCCTTAGGGAGAGCATTGGTCGCCGGTGGATTCATTGCCGTTTAGCCAATGACACCTAACTCCTGGAGATGCTCACGAAGAGAGCGGAGATCTGTAGAAGTTGTCGAGGCATGTTCTCTCAAAGACTCGCACTGCAAGCCGAGGATCTTTGCTGCTCTCGCATTGCGACCAACGCTGGATGAAACTGCATCATGTAACTCCTGGGCTTTGACGTTGAGGCATACCTGAATCTCAAGCAACATCGCTACCATCATGGATGCCGCTGATATCTTTGGTGCAACAAATGAACCTATCTTGATCTCTGGGATGTCCAAATTCGGTTCGCAGCCTGGGGGTAACAACGGGGCTGCGTGAGCACACATGCGTCCATGATTAATCATGTTGTCGAACAGGTCCAGTAGCCTGAGGTGGCAAGCCAGTAACAGGTGAATAAGTGACTGATCGATTGGAGTTTCACGTTGAGAGTGCGAAGGTAGATGCGGGTTATGTACACAATCTGGAGTATTGCAAGGCTCTGGTTCCTTGGGTACAAGCCTTTTGAGAACTTGAGGGTATAAGTGGACCAACTTTTGAGAGCGTTGAAGTAACTCTTCGAGGAATGGCCCGAGATCAAATCCGCAAATTTTGCTAAGATCGTTGAGTTCGCGCATGGTAAGATGCTGTGCTTGGAGTGTAGAATAGTTATCCAGCATACGGTCGAAGGCGACCATAAGATCAGTCAATTGTGACACTAAAGTGACTTGAGCAGACGGGGCTTGGCCAGTATTGTCGTTGGCAGGTGGTATCGCTATTAGGTGATCTATGTTTTGCGGGTCGATAACTTCTTGGTCTAAGCCAAGTATGCTCCAGTCAAAGGCAACATTGTTGGGGTTGCGGAGAGAACGCGTGGGAGGACTGAAGATACAGGCAACTCCAGCTTTGACACATCGAGCACAAACTGAGGAAGGTGGGATTTTTGTACATCGAAGCTTTTTGCTGTGACATCTATCACAAGCCTGTCGGAGATCTGTCATTATTAACCATGAGAAAGTAGAGGTTTGGAAACGAGAAGGTATTGAGACGTGTGGAAGGAATGGAAGGTGGGAATCGTGTTGGTCAGGCTGCGTGAGCTGAAAGGGAATGAGCAAGACGCGTAGAATGGAAGGTGGCATACCCTAGACCTTCACAGAACCTTGTCCAAATTCTGGAACATTGAAGCGTAACGGCAATTTTGAGGCATCACTTACATGAGATGTTTGTATTCTCTTTATTTCTACTTATTCATTGGTGTCAAACATTACATAATTCGAGTTGTGAGCTTCTTACGTGTGTTCGTGCAAATTGATTGGATCCTATGATTGTCTGAGTCGAGCCTCCAATAGCCAATTTACAAATGCCATGTCATTATACGCAACCAAACCCAGGCAATACGCCTAGGTTAACAAGATCATGTGTGTATATCCATATATCCAACGTAGATTCTCTTACTATGTCTCGTATTGCACTGGAATATGGTTTTATCGACGTTACTTTCCATGAGGTGACGGGAGGTTCGCAGCTCTAGGTTCCTCCCCTGTCAGTCAATCAGCTGCAGCCTCAATGATCAACAGTACAGGCAGCTCCACTGAACAAAGCTTCCCCGCGAAACTTTCCACTTCCATCCGCATTCCATTTCCACTTGAACTGACCAAAACATCCAATCCCATCCCAGCTCCAAACAGAACAACATCGAATTTTCTATCGCCTGACCTTCTTTTCTTTACCATGAGTGCCATGCTGGCTTCAGCATCTGACGCTCCAGCTCCCGCTCCCGCTACAAGCACATGCCATCGCTAGACCAGCACCCGACATGTCACTTATCCCCTACCAGCCCCACGAGGGCCGAGAGATTGTGCTGTACGTCATTTTCTTAGCTCTCATCGCAAGCTCAAGCTCAAGCTAACCCCTGGTCCTTAGCCGGCATCATAACGCTATTGTTGTCCGCGACTCTCAATCCCATCGACTCGAAATCAGAGGCATCTCTACCTGTCCAACATGTCATCAACCTCTTACTCGTTCCGAGAATGATCCCGACAGGGGATACGATCGTTCCTTTGGCGCCCGCCAAGAGACCTATGTCGACCCCGATTACTTTCGTATGCTCCGCGCCGTCAACAATAACGACACCTCGACCGACCATGGACCTCCAAGTCCTGTGAGGAGGATTTTCGGACCTTCTCTCGGCGTTGGCAGCAGCCCGAGTACACGCCAGAGGACACCTTCTCCAGCTCCCGAGGAAGCCGAGTTTGTGTCGAGTACACCTGGTGTTGCGCAAGCAGAAGGCAGCAGGATACGGCGAGATGCATTCAGCCCCAACTACTTCAACACATTTTTCGTCGAAGAAAGAGTACTGGGCCAAGGTGGCAAGGGTGTTGTGCTTCTTGTGCGACACGAGATTGATGGGTGCGCTTTGGGTCAATTCGCCTGCAAACGAGTTCCTGTTGGAGACGATCATGCATGGCTTGAGAAGGTTCTCATCGAAGTCGAACTGCTTGCTAAACTTTCCCACCCAAACCTTGTCTCTTACCGACATGTCTGGTTGGAAGACGTTAGACTTACCCGCTTCGGCCCCAGTGTCGCCTGCGCCTTCATTCTACAACAGTACTGCAATGGTGGTGACCTTCACCAGTACATTATAGGAGGCGCACCTCGTGAAGCGACCAAGGAAGAGCTGAAAGCGCAAATGCGTCGCAGGTCAAAAGGCCAGCTCGAAACTCCCGTCGACTTGTTGAACGGCAATCGGGTATTATCTGTTGAGGAGATTTATTCCCTGTTCAAGGACATTACTTCTGGCGTGGCATATCTTCATGCTGCCAACTACATCCATCGCGATCTGAAGCCAAGCAACTGTTTGATGCACCGCGAGGGTGGCAGAACAATTTGCCTTATCAGCGACTTTGGTGAGGTCCAGCCCGAGAATGTTGTCCGCAAATCCTCTGGCACCACTGGAACCATCTCGTACTGTGCCCCCGAGGTTCTGAAGATGGACGCCATGTCGGGACGATATGCAAACTTCACGACGAAGTCGGATATCTTCTCACTCGGTATGATTTTGTATTTCATGTGTTTCGGGAGACTTCCATACCAGAACTCGAATGCTCTTCAGGAAGAGCTTGAGGATGTGGATGAGCTTCGAGCAGAGATCACCCAGTGGGAAGGATTCCAGGATGAACGACGTGAACGACCTGATCTACCACCGAGACTCTACCAGTTGTTAAAGAGACTACTAGCTCTCGACCCTGCAGACAGACCGAGCGCCAACGAGGTACTCAAAGCCATGAGGGGAGAGTCTGTCAGCTTTGATAATGGTGCAGGTCAAGAGCCTGCACCAAATCTTGGCATCGGGACTCGAATCCAAAATCTAGACTCACCTGCTCCTCCAAGCACTCCAGTCCCAGGTAAGCTTTCTCAATCGCGTGTTCTAACCAACTTTACTCTTACTGGTTTGTAGGTCCCCGACACCGTAACCAGACATCAGGGCAGGGCAAATTTGAAGAACTCGGGGCGTTGGCTAGATCAACCTCGAGAGACTTGTCGCCCACGAAGAACTCACAGGGTTCTCGACTCGATCCGCATCGCCAGTCCTTGTCACGACATCGTGGGTCGCATTCCATGGTTGTTTCTCGCAGCCAGGAAAGTCGCCGTAGTTCCCTCGTAACCCCAGCAGTCAGCGTCAGTGACGCGTCCGAAGCAGAAATGCACGAGCGACGAAACTCCCAGAGTCCTCCGCTCCTCATGCCACCGCCCAGCACGGCAGCTGATGCCTTGAGGCGAAGAGTGACCGTTTTAATTATCCGTCTCATGAACTTCGCAGGCCCACACTCTCCACTACTAAGTTACATCTTTCGCCTTGGCCTCTTCGGCATCAAAGTAACGACTCTGCTGCGTCCTTGCTGGCCCGTCATGGCCCAACTGAACGTAGCCATTCCTCTCATTGGTGTAGCGGCTCTTGACCTCGGTCTACCACAAGTAACAAGCTACCCCCCAATGCTGATACAAGGCCATGGGGATTATTTCTCGAACGGACCACGCGCGTGGGGACTCGGTATGAGTTTGATCCTTCTCGTGCTTCACTTCACAGTGCTCTGGGTTGCGTCCGGCTGGGAGACGCTGTGCGTGGCGAGACAACACGACATCTGGACAGAGGGCCCTTGGTAATAGGGGAAAAAAGGTTTGAGGTGATGCAAGATGATGTTTTGTGATGATAATGAAGTGTGTTTGTTGATGCATGTTGAGGGGCAAAGAGAGTTGACTTTGGCCATAGATTGACGTTGAACAAGACCATTTGGTCTCACAGAATGCATATACTACGTAGCGAAAGGATAGCCTGCATGGCTTGGTATGGCGAAATCAGAAGATGGTCGCACGAGAAGGGTATATATTAAACACATAAAATAAATAGTACATTCGACCACCGTACATAATACATATTTGGGAATCCCATCTCAGACGCCAAAAGTAGCAATTGAAGCACGACACACCACCTATCAATCTTATAAGAAACTTCTAAACCTTTCTCAAAGACTTCTGTGTCAAGATCCTCCTCCTATCCATCTCCCTCGCAGCCATGCCATTCGTTTTACAGCCCTTTGCAATACGTTCTCCGCGAGTTAGGCTTCCGAAACCAAAGTCAGGTTCGCCTCCAAGGCTACCAAAGATGTCCCCCACGTAATTCTCCGCTTCGATACCGTCTTTGAAAGTCGTGTCCCAGTCGTGGATGATGCCTTTGACGATCTCGATACCTGCATTGAAGATGTTGGCTATCGCAATACCGAAGCCATTTTGCTGCGCGGCTGTGAGATGCTCTAGGTCAGAGCGGCCGAGAGGGGGACGGTCGAAGTTGGAGCCTGAGAGGGTCAGTGGGATGTATGAGGATAAGGTGAGAAAGGAGATTTACCGGTTCTACAGACCATGACTCTGGAGAAGTCAATGATTTTCTCAATTGCTGCCCTGACTAGGACTTCTAAGACTGCGTTGTCTTCCTGGGCGCTCATACAGTACACTCCCGTACCATTCGTCCACACTCGAGTGGTATTTTCGAAAGACTCGGAAAGACGGCTGCCTGAATAGTATACATCACTTGTAGCAGTGTCACACTTGACGACGGATGGAGGTTGAGATGCGCTTCTATACGACTCGCCCATCCGGCCATACAGCGCACGATACTGCTTTGGACCAGTGGCATCTTCCAGCTCAGCTTTGGAAGCTAGTCTGTAAGCTTTCTCTTGGAGTTGAGTGTTGAGTTCAAAAACTTCAGTGCCATACGTGATGAAGGGATACTCATGCGGTTGATCACGACCGTATGATATATATCCTGTGGGGTAATTGGGCGGAAGAGATCGTGGATCAATCTCATATTGAAGAGCAACTTGGACTGAGTAGCGAGCGAGGGCTACGGTGCCTAGGGTGCCGTACTTGGGATTGACACCGGCTATGCCAGCGATTAGAAAGTAAGTGTTGCTCAGGTCGAATTTGGGAGACAGGACGAGAGCCATTAGGGAGGCGGCTGAGTTGACTTCTCCTTCACCGATGGTGAGATGGCAGATATCGCCATTCTCGGTGCAAGTGGCACAGGGGAATAACATGGAGAGACCTGGTGAGTGGACAATTTTGGCTGACAGGTTGCCTAGATGAGTGTCTGGGAGACGAGTATGCCAGATTTCTGCTTCAGGAGACCACTAACACCATGTCAGAATTGACCTTGAACATGATACTGGCGCATACCATTGATATGATCATGACTTTAGGTGCAATAGGTTCATCATCTCTGCCGCCCAGGAAGCGCGGTAACGCAGAGACACAAGGCAGAAAACTGACTTGAACGAAGATCGCCAGAAGACATCTTAGTAGCTCCATGGTTAATAGCTCGCCTCGAGTTGCTTTGAGCAAGATCTCAAGAAAGAGGGAAGTCAAAGATCTTTATCTCCCCACAAACTCATTCACATACGATTTGAGACCAATGGATCACGAACGAGTTCGAGACCTTCGTCACCGAACCCGTCGTACACAAAACATTCTATCCAAGGGGCGCCATATGGGATGCAATGTCTCTGTCAGACTACCCTAACCCAAGCCTACAATAGAAACTGGAAAACTGAGACGTAAACGGGATGAGGAGAATTTTTTTCCCCAACGGGTATCGAGCATCGGATGTCGCCCATTCCGTACCGTTCCCGTCAGCGAGTCAGGTCGAGGGTTCGGGAGGAGGACAGCAGCGGGATCTTGATACGGAAATTGTGTTTCTTTAGAGATTCAGTTCCGGCATCAAGATCGGAAGAGGCGAGTATGCGGTATAGAAGTGAAGAGTATTGGAACGAAACGAAACAAGTCAAGACACCATGTGCTTAATGTTTGGAGATGGAAGCGAAAGACAGCGGCCATGTCTTTGATTCAAGCTTAACATCTAGCAACTGAATTGGGGGCTTATGTCTCTACCATTCATTACTTTGTGTCACGGGAGAACAAACAGTCTAGATGGGGAAGTCGGTTGGACATGGATTCAAGGTTACGCAAATATTCCCGCTCGATGGGAATCAAATTCATCGTGTGACGCATATCTAGAATCGTGCAGTATCTATCTCAGAATGCATGTCTCGGCCGGCAGGGGGCCGAAGCGATCGGATGGAGGAACAGGGATGACAATTGGCCAGAGGAGACGAGATTTGCTTTTGTTCCTGAAGCTAGACTAGAAATGATGGTGATGAAGATAAACGGTGATGTCTTTAGTGAAGTTGGAGATGGTGAGTGAAGGTGACGGACAGAGCATCACGAGCATTTTTGGTACGATTGTGACCCATGTACTTCCTGAGTTCAATTGATGGATTTGGTATGAAGGACAAACGGGAGGAACAGGATGAATTGGGTTATGGTGAACATGTGAGATGTGAGGCTGTAGAAGATCAGCGAAAGATAGGGGATTGGGGTTTGGCTTGGTGGAGTAGGGGAGGTTTTGTGTTAATTTGCACGTGGATTGCACTTGTGGCTGTACGTCTTTCTTTTTTGAATTGGAGTTCAAGGTTTTGTACCTGCTGGAGTGCAACGGCGGGCTTGCATTGGGTTTAGTAACTGTATGATATTCTGTTGATAATCGGGGCTGAGTATTCCGCTGCGGAATGTCATAGCGTTGAGGCTTTGAAGATCCGCGTGTTTTCCGATTATTAAGAGGCTTTAAGGAGTGACAGAACTGGAAAGCTTGTTGCCTAACATTTAGTGCGAGAACCTCAGAACCTCATCCAACCTCTGAATTATTGCAAGTCAAATCAAATGAATGTCCACAAGACCCTGACCATGCTTGCCATGCTTCTTCTATGCTTGGCTCCAAGATCTAATCAATCGCTCTACATCTCCATCAAACAAAGTTTCGATCATTGCCAGATTAGCATTGGGTAATGAAGTAATTGAAATGATACAGCCATCATCTGAGTCGTTGGATTCTCGTCATCAAAACTTGGCAGTGACTGTCTCCTTGGGGCCTCACAAAGAGTAGATCCTTGGCAGCCAAGATTTTTTGTTATTCTTCAGGTGAATTCAGCCTACGGGTAGGAAAGAAAGAGGCCAGAGCCCCCAGACTGGTGGAGAAGGTTCCTTCCATCCCGGCTGACTGTTTTGACACTGTGTGCAGTTGATTTGGGCCTCCTTCCATCACGGTTGGGTTAGCCTCATGTTCCTTCCCCATTAACATAATTCTTAAATCAACGACATGGATAAAAACAAAGACAATGACCATCTCAATTACATCGACACCAAATACTATGATGACGACGACTCCCGCTCACTAAAAGAGCCACCGTCTCTAAAACTGTCACCCACACAGCGTTGCAGCCAAGATGATTGCCAAGACGCGATAGCAGCAAAACCAAGCATTTCCAACATCACCTAAAGGAAACGGGACAGAAGCTAGAGCACCGCAGAGAGTCTCGGCCTTTCCGAAATGGATAAAGTTTATTAGCCCACAGGGGGCTAGGGGGGTCATCGCCTTCTATAAGGCGGACCAGTTACAGTGGGTTAGCGACGTGTCGCCGGTGATTGTTGCTGCATACGGCGCGTCTCTGTCATGGACCCCCAGAAAGCCAGAATAAAGATTGTCAGCCAAGCCACCACTCACGGCCTTCTCCCAACTTCAGGTCATTTCCCGGTGGATACCCAGCGCCCGGGTATGACGAGTTTCTCAATAAGGTTCTTTGTTTTCCTGCTCTAACGCATTCTGGACAAAGCCCAGTGAGAAAACAATTCAATTCCCCCACGCCTATCCGTACCGTTCAGCGCTTCCTCCACACTCAACGGTCCCCGTTCCATCTTTGATCAACCGCTCACTTCTTCCGTCTTTCTTTCTTTGCGTCTGACAATCAACTTTGTGGTTTGGCCGTACCATTCACGGCTGCTTTCATACTTTGCGTCTTTATACATTGATGGACGACATTACACCTGCATCTGATCCACGCTATGGCGGCTCTGGCGAAGGGTCCAACTCTGTTTCCAACTCTGGTAATCAACACCAGCCCACAGACGATACCGCGATGAATTCCCAAGCGCCCGACGACAACGAACTGCCATTCGATTTGCACGACGACGACCACGTTCAGGGCAACAACTTCGCTTTCACTCCGACACAACTACATAAACTCCTGACTACAAGGAGTATTCCAGCCCTGCGCGCCTTTGGTGGTTTGCTGGGTTTAGCTGCCGGCCTGCGTACGGATATTTCGACCGGACTCAGCGTTGACGAAACGACTCTCGATGGCACCGTCACCTTCGACGAAGCCGTAGCTTCCGGCAGCCTTGAACGACCGCCAGTGATTACCGCTGCTTCTCCTCCACCATCGCCGCCGCTCCTCCAGAATGGCTTATTCGAACATCATGATAAGCATTATGTCGATCGTAAACGTGTTTTCGGAGATAACCGCCTTCCTCAAATAGCACAAAAGTCTTTCTTCAGATTGCTCTGGATCGCTTTCAACGACAAGCTTATAATACTTTTGACGATATCCGCTACCATCTCGCTCGCCATAGGTATCTACCAGTCAACCGACTCGTCAGGCGCATCGCGTGTTGAGTGGGTAGATGGTGTTACCATTGTAGTTGCTATTCTCATCATCATCATAGCTAGCGCTGCGACCGATTGGCAAAAGAATTACAAGTTCAAGAAGGTCAATGAGCGGAAGCAACAGAGGGATGTGACGGTTGTTCGATCGGGTAGACTACAGCGCATCTCTGTTCATGAGGTTGTTGTCGGCGATCTCATGCACCTTGAAGCTGGTGATGTCGTTGCTGTTGATGGCATTCTCGTCCAAGCATCAAGTCTGCAGATGAACGAGTCTTCAATATCTGGAGAAGCTGAACTGGTTCACAAATGCGTACCGGGCCATAACCATCCTCGACCTGACCCTTTCATTCTGAGTGGAACTACTGTTGCGCGCGGCGTTGGCTCCTATATCGTCACTGCTGTCGGAGTCAACTCAACTTACGGGCGTATTCTGATGTCGTTGCGAGACGATGTTAAAGCAACGCCACTCCAGGTAAAGCTTGGCCGTCTCGGCAAGCAGCTCATCACCATTGGTGCCATTGCCGGTTCCATCTTCTTCCTCATCCTCTTCATCCGTTTCATGACTACCATCAATAGCATCACCGGTGGACCATCTCAGAAAGCCGAAGACTTCCTGCATATCCTGATCTTGTCCGTTACGGTTGTTGTAATCACAGTTCCTGAAGGATTGGCGCTCAATGTGACCATCGCCCTTGCCTTTGCTACAAAACGGATGCTTCGAGACAATAACCTGGTTCGGTTGATTCGTTCTTGCGAGATTATGGGAAATGCGACAACTGTCTGCTCTGACAAGACAGGTACTCTTACCCAAAACAACATGAGTGTGGTGGTTGGACGTGTTGGGCTCGAGTCTTACTTCGATGACACTGAATCTGTCACTCCGGATCCCGATGCATCCATGTCACGCGCTTCAACCATCAAATGCGACAGTTCTATCGATCTCGCAAAATCACTATCACCTGACTGTCGAAGGTTGCTTAAGGATAGCATCGCGCTCAACTCTACAGCTTTTGAGACCGACGACTCCGCATCTTCGCCCTTTATGGGATCAAGCACCGAGACTGCATTGCTGCAATTCAGTCGTCAGCATTTGGGTATGGGTAACTTGGCCGAGGAGCGAGCTAACTGTCCCATCATCGCCATTCTTCCCTTTGACTCATCTCGAAAGTGGATGGCCGTTTTGGTCAAGGTTAATGATGATCGATATCGACTCTTGGTTAAGGGAGCCGCAGAAGTTGTTTTCGAGTATTGTGCTTTCGTCATCCTGGATCCGACCTTTAGACTTCCAATCGCCCGCCTATCAGAAAGTGACCGCGCAAGCTATCGCAACACGATTGAAGACTACGCCGGCAGAATGTTGCGGCCTGTTGCCATGGCCTACCGCGACTTTACGGCTCAAGAGATCTTTGAGGGCCCTGATGAGGACCCCGATAACATTAATCTGGAATGGTTGGCGTCTGGCATGATCTTTGTTGGTGCATTTGGTATTCGTGACCCGTTACGACCTGAAGTTGTAGAGTCAGTCCGCCAATGTCAAGCTGCTGGAGTGTTCGTTCGCATGGTTACAGGTGACAATTTCCTGACGGCCAAGGCCATTGCCACGGAGTGTGGTATTTATACCGCCGGTGGTATTGCCATGGATGGACCGACCTTCAGAGATCTCAAGCCAGAGCAACTTGATGCTGTTATCCCAAGACTACAAGTGCTAGCCCGATCGAGCCCCGAGGACAAACTGCTTCTCGTTACTCATCTGAAGCGAATGAACGAAACGGTTGCAGTGACAGGTGATGGCACCAACGATGGTCTGGCCCTCAAGGCAGCTGATGTTGGTTTTGCTATGGGTATTCAAGGCACTGAGGTCGCGAAAGAAGCTGCATCCATCATTCTTCTTGACGATAACTTTGCTTCTATCGTCAAGGCTCTAAGCTGGGGCCGAACTGTGAATGATTCGGTCAAGAAGTTCTGCCAGGTACGTTTTTTGAGCTGCACTACCGAACGTTGAGTTAACAAACTACAGTTCCAATTCACTATCAATATCACTGCATGTATCATTACCGTCGTTTCGGAGCTTGTCGGCGATGCTGTTTTCACTGTTGTACAACTGCTTTGGATCAACTTGATTATGGATATTTTTGCATCTCTTGGTTATGCCACCGATCACCCATCGCCCGACTTCCTGAAGCGCAAACCTGAACCTCGCAACGCGTCTATCATTTCCATCACTATGTGGAAGATGATCATCTGCCAAGCTATCTATCAGTTGACGGTGGTCTTTGTCGTCCATTACGCCGGCTGGGATACCTTCAACCCCGATACGGAATTCGAGATCGAGAAGCTTCAGACGCTGGTGCTCAACATTTACGTATGGATGCAGTTCTTCAACCAACACAACTGTCGCCGTGTGGATAACAAGATTGATATCTGGTACCAAGGTATCTTGCGAAATGTTTGGTTCATTGGCGTGCAGCTTATCACTATTGTTGGCCAATTCATCATCGTTTTTAAGGGAGGCGAAGCCTTTGACACTACCCCTCTTACGGGTGCCCAGTGGGGATGGAGTCTTCTCTTTGGCGTCATGTCCATTCCCTTGGGTGCATTGATTCGACAAATCCCGGACAGTTGGTTCGCAAACCTCTTTGCACTAATAGGTGCCGCTTGGTTTGCGATCTGGCGACCGTTCCGTGCATTCATGTCCAGAGCCTTCAGTTGCCTCAAGCGCAAGAAGGAAGAGGACAAAGAGGAACAACCAAAAACGGAACACGAGATGGGTCCTGTTGAGAACATCCTTCACATGATGCATTTGACCCCGGATCCTGAGGATGACGAGACACCAATGACGCAAGAACAAAGAGAAGCTATGGCTCGATCAGACCAAAGAAGAAGAATAAAGCAAGGGGAGAAAGAAAAGCGAGAGATTGACCTCGGTGCTCTGGTGGAGGCGAGCAGGCTAGGCAAACCAACCGCCGGTGCCATCTTCGAGATTCACCCCAAGACACTCAAGGATGACCCTCTTCTGAGGACCAGTGGTGGCAATACCCTACCGCCGAGTCAAGATGAAGCATTCATGAAGTTTGTCGCAGTAAATCTACCCCGGCCACGTCGAGCAAGGAGGACGAATCCTCGAGGCCAGACACAACGACAGGAGCAAAAGAAGAGCTCCTGGAGACACCACATCACTTGGGAAGGATTGTTGAGATCTAAGAGAAGATAATCTTGCTTTGCGATTTAATACGAGATAGACAGGAGAAGGGCACATAGTTTACAGGCATAGATGCCCATTATTTCAATGACATATTACGACGTTATGACAGAGAAGGGGGTTCAGGATACCATACCAATATACAGGTCGCTTTACTAGGCCATAATAACAACGCTTCCATCCCGCAAATTTTCCAATCCGTGTTCCTTATGTGATGTCCATCCATTTATATAAATCCAATCCATAAACTTTTCAACTTTTAATGTACTTATCCTGTTTTAATGATTGCTTCTTCAATAGCACTTCCAATCTCGGCTCTCGGTATTCCAGGTCCTCTCATCAAACAGCAGGATCTCGAGGCTAGCGACGTCACAAGAGTGGGTATGCTCAGTCGCACCGTTACAGGACCATTCTTCGGCTGCGTCGGGAACGAAAAGCAGTTGACGAAACTCCAGCTTTCGGGCTGCTTGTTGGGCACGGCATCTGATACGTTTGGCATCGGTGAGTTGTTGAGGTTGAGTTCCAAAGTTTCGCTGTCGACCATCCGGGCACCCAGCGCAAGAAGCTGTTTTTCAACGCCGACGATGCTGAAGAATCGTGTGAAATGGTCGATGCGTGATCCAGCCGGTCTTGTAGGCCATGGCCACTCGATGTCCTCCATCGTGGTTGGGTTAAGTTCACCGCGAGCATAAACGTGATGTCCGTATCGTCCGTAAGGTAAATCAATAACACGATGCATCTCATGCTTTCCAGGACCGATAAGCCAGCGTAAACGAGTAACCATTTCCTCTCTTGCCTTGCCCTTGAGCGTGTTGCAGAAAAGTCGAGCTTGTTGCGGGGTCATGGAGTATTCAGGCGGAGAGGTTACGAGGAGTTGACATGCTATTTGTAGAGCGGTGCTGGCGACGCGGAATGAGAAGGGCGATTGATGCTGTGGTCCGGTAGACACGACTTCGCCTGGAGCGGTTGGCGTTGTACCGAGCCAGCCATTACCGAAGATCTGGGGCGACAGGGTGAAGGACGGGATTGTGACGGGTTTGCCAAGAGACGGTTGCTGGAAATGGTGGAGCGGCGTGAATTGTGGCGTAGGCGGTGATATGGACGTTGCTGACGTAGAGTTTGAAGCTGCTGAGTGAGTCGACGTCGACAGCGCTGTCGTCAAAGCGGAAGTCTGCGATTGCTGCACAGGCTGGATTCGTCTCAGAGTAACAGCCAGCGAAGAACCAGAGTCCGAGTTCGTCTCACTGCGCTCGCTGTCAGGACTCTGCGACTTGCCCGTCAGACGATTCTCCTCTGTCGGCGAGTTCGACCTCGGCAGCACAACAAGATCCTCCTCCGGTCCGACAACCTCATGCGCCAGCTCGAGGATCCTCTCCATGCTACGCCGCAAGCTACCGACAAGACTCGGCTGCCCGCTCACGATGGCTTCAGTGGTGAGCATCTCGTCTACAAAGGACATGAAGACGGAGCTCATCTCCTCGACGACCTGCTCGAGACGGCGGACGCGCTGGGCCTGTGCTGCTTCGGCGGCTTGGCGACGGCGGCGGAAGATGTTTTGGGCTTCGCGGTTGCGTTCGCGACGGGCCTTGGATAGTGTGAGTTACATGGGTGTAACATAGTGGGATAGGGGAGATGGGGTACCTTGAGAGCTGCATCGTCGGTTTCTTGGATGCTGGAAGATAAGCGACCCTTGCGCTTGGTAGGCGATGTGGCTGTCATTTGAGTAGGGGTTTGCTCGTATAAGTGAGTGATGTATGTATAAATGAGTGAAATGAAATGAAAGGAGACAAATGAGCGAGGGTGATTTGTGTCTCGTCTCACTAAGGTATCAATCGATATCTGTGCGCAACTACTTAATCAAAAGCAAGATAAATAAATAAACGATTGTGAATAAATGAATCGCAGATATAAAAATTGTACGACACGTGAACCGGTAGTTATCGCGGCATTGAAGGTGGCGATGGATATGAGATGAAATGGACGGATGGAGATAACGTTGGAATCTTATTCTTTGGCTTAGCATGTTTTAGATCACTCTGCCATTCTGACCCCGTGACCCCTGCTGAGTGTCACTGACTTACTAATCTTCAAGGTCACCCAACCAATCACAGTGCGTCATTGTCAGCTGGTGATCGTGAACTTTATTTTTCGTGGGGAGAGACTGGGTCCGGAAGATCCACCATCAGAGCAACAACGTGGCAGCGTGGTCAATTATTTAACTAGCTTCGAGAATAGACTCTTCGTATTTGCGTGCAATAACCGCTGATCCGTTAATCCGTATATCCAACTTATCAATCTAACTCTTAATACTCTTTACCACCTTCCCATTCTCCTTCACCAATCACTTGCGCAAAAGCACCTCTCGCCTGCAACAACTCGTGATATGTTCCCTCCTCAACCTTGATACCATCCTCCAGCACAACAATCCGATCTGCGATCGCCATCATCTCCTTGCTGTGCGTTACCACGACAATTGCCATATCCCTCTTTGGCTTCCTCGCGATCCGCTGCATCGTGCGCCTGATCATCTCAGCACTTTCTGCATCCAGTGCACTTGTTGGTTCGTCAAGCACGAGAAGTCTTGGCTTGCGAACTAGCGCGCGTGCAATGCTGAGACGCTGTGCTTGGCCGCCTGAGAGAGCTTGGCCTCCGTCGCCGACGTGGGTGTTGTAACCGTCTGGAAGAGTTGAGATGAACTCGTGAAGACCGGCTGCTTTTGCGGCGGTCATGATATTGGGGAAGTGGCGTTGAGGCGAAAGTTCGTTCAGGCCGTATGTGATGTTTTCTGCGATGGTGGCTGGGAATAGGAATGGTGTTTGTGGTACGTATGCCATCATCGAGCGGAGATGCTCGATGTCAATGTCTGCGTGTGAAATGCCGGAATATGTAAGTGGCGACTCGGAGCCGAGTATTGTAGCTCTGGTAGGTGTATAGAGACCCAGCATCAGCGAGATGACCGTGGACTTGCCGCACCCAGATCGACCGACGATGGCCAGGCAGTCTCCGGCGTTAACCTCAAAGGACACACCTCTCAGCACCGGTCTTTCTGAACTTGACTTGTAAGAGAAGCCGAGGTCGTCAAGTCGTACTGGAAGTGGTGACTTTGGCTTCTGATGTCCGCGACTTTCACTGATTGGTGTTAGCGGCATGTTGGCGTACTTCAACATCTGTGCCGCGGTAGACTGGGCCATGGTGACTTGTGGTATCGTACTAAGAATACTCGTCGCTGTCCCCATACTAAAGAGAAGCAGATTGACTACTGCTACAACGGATGTCGGTGTAATTGCCCTCTCCGAAGCCAGGAGCACGGTACCATAATAGAATACAAGAGCCGTAAGAGGATAGTTGACTGATTGATACAGACCAAAGAACCCGCTTGTGCGGGTGGCTCTCTTCTTGCCGAGTCCCAGAGTATGAGCTACCACTTTAAGGTACTTCGTACTCATATACTTCTCCAATGTAAGGGCCCGAACGACTCGAATGTTGAGAAAGATTTCAGTCAGAGCAGCGCTGGCTTCTTCAGCTCCTTCGTTGCATCGCGCTTCCCATTTTCCACTGATAATGGTATAGCCTTTAACTGCGCCCATAACGACAGGCAGCGGTGCGAGAGCGACGAGCGTGAGCTTCCAGGATATGACGAGTGCCCATACGATAGCTGCAACGATCATGACTGTGACTGTGATGAGGATTGGTACGAATCGGCCGACAATGTTGCGCATTTCTTCGGCGTTTCGATCGAGGCACTCGTTGATGCGACCAGGTGAGTTGCGCGATCGGTCGAACCAGGATCTTGGTTGTCGAAGAATTCGTTTCAGGGCTTCCACGCGGATAGTGTTGATCCACGCTTGGCCTACCAACTCCAGGAGATATCGACCACCACCAGTGCAAACTCCATCGACGACAGCGATGACACTGAGAAAGATGGCCCATTTTTGCCCTTCTGCCAGCTTATCGCCTTGCGACCACATTGCACCTAGTAATTGTGCAAAGCAATACGCGAACGCGGGGATGGAGCCTGCTCCGATCAAACACGTAATCACTCCAAGTATGAGAAGAAACCGATGACCGCGGCCGATAGCTGGCCAGGCAGTCTTCAAGATTGCAACTAGCGACATAGGAGGAGGGAGTTCCTTAGTCTCGTCTTCTTTATCCTCCGTGTTGATGGTCAACCTTGCTTGTCGAAGTCTGGTAATGCTCTTGGGTCGCTCAGCTCCACCAAACAGATATTCTGGTTCATCCCAAGCATTCAGTGTGCATGATGTTTCAAAGCCATCCAAGCTACTTCGACTTCTGAGAGCACTGTTATGCTTCTCATCATAGAAGTCATCCATAGGTAGGTGAACATCAGCTGCTGTTGATGGGCGCTCCTCTTCGGAGAAGGTCTCCATATCCCATGCTCTAGCTGTTCTGATGCGAAAGGCCGCTGCCGCATTTGTTCCAAGAGTCATACGCCGCGACGCACTTGCTGGAGCTGGGCTGAAAGACTCCAACTCTCCGACAAGTAGTCTTGAGAGTCGAGACGCTCTTGCTGGTCGAGGGAATAATGGTGAAAGTGGTGAAGTAGGAGATGTCGGAGAGTCGATAGTCATTTCAACAGTCGCTGCTGAGGTATCCGATGTTGTGGATGAGAGTGTTGCAAAGACTTTGCCGGTTTGCTTGTCCAGATTCTTCCTGAAGCCTTCTTGCACAAGAGATGCATTGTCCATCACATAGACAAAGTCGTTGTCGTCAATCTGAGCAACATCGTGTGTTATGATGATGGTCGTTTTGCCGCGTCGCCATGCTCGGATTGCATCCATGATGAGCGTTCTGCTGACTTGATCGAGACCGCTTGTGATCTCATCAAGGATGAGTACTGGAGGATCTCGAAGGCGAGCTCTGGCAAGTGCTAGTCTTTGTTTCTGACCACCGCTCAAATTATATCCGTCGGCGCCAACATTGGTATCGAGGCCTTCAGGGAGCGCTGCTAGAGTTGACTGGAGCAATGCCGCATCACAGGCGCCCATCACCTCTGATCGTGTTGCTGCATCAGGATATTGGTGACCAAAGGCTACGTTCTTGAAGAATGATTCATTGAATAGAACGCTCGATTGTTGGATCAAAGTGATGTTTTCGCGAACCCATTGTCTGTCGAGTATTTGTAGCGGCCGATTGTCGACATGGACTTGTCCGCTCAGGGGCTCGTAGAAACCGACGATGAGATTACCGAGTGTGCTCTTTCCAGAGCCGCTTCTTCCGACGATGAATGTGATCTCGCCGGATGGGAAGAAGAAGTTCGACTCTTTGAGGACTCTGGACGTGGGATTCGAGGGGTATGCAAAGCTCACCTGTCGAAGTTAGTACCTGTGTTTGTTGAGTCAAGGAGAACTTACATTTTTCAGCTCGATATCACCACTGCAGAACTGAGGGCGCAAAGCTCCGGACATCGGCTTAATAGTACCACCATTTCTCATGTTACGAGTAATGCTTGAAAGAAATCCACCAGCCGACATACCCTTCGCGAGGACCAGCCACTGCGGCATCAACGCCTCGATACCCTGGAAGGCTGCGAGCGTAGAGTAGAACGTCGTCAAGACAGCACCCGCCGCAAGTCCATCGCTGTTGACAAGCACAACACCATACCAAAACCCCACAACAAACATGGCGACAACCCAGAAGGCGACGTATCCCATCTGGAGAGCATTGCACTGCGCTTGAACGAGGTAATGCTTGGCTGCGGATTTGATGGAGGGGTAGTACTGCCAGACTTCCTGGTCGTATCCGTTGAAGATCTTGACGAGATCTATGGCGGTGATTGATGCGACGGCGTGCTTTGAGGCGACAGCTAGTTCACGCTTTTGAGCTTGAATTGCGGGTTCCAGGCGCTTTGTTGAAAGAGAAAGGACGATGGCTGAGATTGGGAGAGTGGCGAGGAGAACGAGGGTGAGTTTCCAGGAGTAGTAGAGGGCGATGCCTAGCGAGGCGAAGGAGGTGATTATGTCGCCGACGAGAAGACCAAGAACTTGGGAGGACGCCAGTTGCAGTTCTCGGGTTTGTCTGAGGTCTATCAGCTAGATATCAAGGAGAATGAGGGATACTCACGTTTGTATTCTGATAAGAAGACTAGAGATGCCTTCGGACTGAGAGTCGAACCAGGCCATATCCTTGGAGAGAAGGCTTGCAAAGATGTTCTCTCTTACATTGCAAGCCTGCAACTCCCCAAAGATAACCCAGAGCGCAAGGAATGCTGTACTCGCAATCCAGTTTCCGATTCCCATTCCGAGAAGGACCAGTGCCCAGTCTGACACTCGAGAAAGGGCCTCATCCCCTGTAAACGTCCCATTGCCAAAGCCAGCGATAATATCGAAGATCTTTCCCAGGATGACAGCGAGAACTGTTTTAAAGCCAGCCGAAAAGGCCGCTGCTATTAATGCCGCTATGAGCGCTCCAGTATGTGATCGTTTTGTAAAAGCGAAGAGTTGTTTCCATGATGATTTGGTATCTTGTTCCATTGCGAATGAAGTTGAAGATTAACGAAAGTAGTGACATCAATCTGGATGAAAAGCAAATAAAATTAGAAAGAACAGTAGTCGAGTATGTCGAGACATGGTGAGAGGCAATGAGGCGACAGGGCTGATGAGGAGGAGGGTTTGTGGTGACAAAGAACAATATGAAAGAAGCAGTGGTGATGGTGCACAGACGAGGCTGAGGGCAAGGGTCTTAGTATTGTTCTCGTTGATATTGTTCAGCCCCGCACCAGATTTATAGGTAAGAATGACATAAATGAATTCAATGAATTCTGTTATTAGCCTTTCGACTCGGGGTTAAAAGGTGGCCGAGGTGCCGGTCGTGTTGGCACTGCCAAGTGGTGGCCAACTTCATCAGGCTTTGCCGCTTACTGGTTTATTAGACGAGTTGACTTCGACTTATTGGTTCACCTGGGACATGAATCTTGATTTATACGGACGATCTTTTTGCAGTTGGCATACGAGCTATCTACAAAGGGAGCGTGCAATGTGGTGTAGTGTAGTGCAGTTTCCCTGTTCGGAACCATCACTGGGCCACAGATATCACCACGCTTTTTCAGAAGAAATAATATGGAATTTATCATTAAACATGAGGCTACATCCACTGCGATGTGCTCCATGGATTAGATCACGGATCTACATGTTGCGTCTACCAAGTCCAAGGCAATTCGGAATACCTGCTCAAGCCGGCTTCCTCTCGCCACAAGTAGCGTCAGGGACCAGGACAAAACTATCGGAAGTGGCGTGAGCCTTTATGCACACACTTTGTAACGGTTGCTTACAATCGAAGCCGATCCCATCTTGATATCAGCACCCAACCTGGGCACTGCCAGTGGTTTATCCTCATCCCCGGCTCGCTCTTCCCTGGTTCAGACTCGGCCATGTGATCGGAGAAAGCGCTATACAGCCACCATTGGAGTATCCATTAGTTTCTTACAAGAGAGCTATAGGTCGGTATCTGCCTATTTGATGACATAGAAAGTCTATCACGAATCAACCACAACTTTACAGTCTGGAGCCTTGTCCAACATATCAAAAGCCTCGAGCCACACCAAACAGTTTGGAACCAAGCAGTCACAGACTTGGCAAACTCCCCGAGTAAGTTAGTCACTAACACGGACCTTTGAGACAGGTCTTGCCATAGAGCTCACAAACTCAACGGAATTATCCTTATCTCGGCGCCAGAAAGTAGGCTTCGGGGAATGCAAGGTTCCAGCATACAAAGATGTAGACTTGGCCAAGGCACACCGTGAATGATGTATCGTGGGTGACTGGATGGGGGTGTCGTGATTTGCTTACGTTAATGATCTGAATCATGTGTCTTGTCGGGCTAAGGACTTGTCCACCCGTTCGTGGGTCTTCTTCTCTAACCGGAAGAAACTGTCACACCGAGCCTGCTCTTTTTCGGTCCGTATATTGCGACCATCATTGCCAGGTTTCTTTGCCAGGTCAGTAGGTACATGGACATGACGGGGTGCGTAGGAGCCGTCATTTTGAGATGCCCGAAGGACATCTCTCCTTGGTCGTTGAAAAGTCGGTCGAAGATTAGCCTCGTCATTTTGGCAGGAGGCTATTTAGGAGGAGGACTAGAAACTGTTATCACCCGTTTGTCCCAAGCAGAACAGGGATACATCAGGTCAAGATTCTCCTCTAACTCGCCGGCTTGTTTTGCGTTTGCATCAGGCATTTTTGTGTGGTGAGACGTACTTCTTGGATTTGAGCTCGATCCATACTCGCAGAGGTGCTCTCGGAAGACATTTTGCTTGTTTGTTGAAAAGAATTATCAGATTTACAGTGAGGTTGGGGCGAAATCGACTTCGGCATATAGAGATTTGTCGATGAGTGAGGATTCTTTTATGATGACTCTGTGGAAAGGGAAGAAAGGGAATTTCCAAGATTTATTTTACTACTATCTTCCACTGGCACAAATGGACCGATCTCGCACCGCGTGGCAGCCGGGTCTGCAGCTGTCGAGCAGTGTCAGGATCTGCTAGTTGGCAGGTATTTGATTCGTCTGCCTGGTGCTAGAACATGCTTCGTTTAATATATATAGATTATGAAGGGAATTGACGTGTGTTTTGATGATATAGTATATATACTATAACACTGTTTGGTTGATCTACCTCAAGTGTCTGGAACGAGTTGGTGTTCCGGCACAAACGTGATCTTGTTCGACGACTAACCGATCAAGGAGCGTCGCTGTTTTCCAGTGGTTCTTAGAGGATTGCGAATGTAGTGCAGTAAATAAAGTAGTGAGAAATCCAACTTGTATATTGAGCTGCTAGTATGAAAGAAATGCCCAGGATTGGCCTTCGGCAGTTATCGTGAATTGTAAACTGAAGCCATACTTGCGTTGTATCGACCTTCAAAATATAAGAGATAACGGCAGTAGCCCATCTCTACATGAGGGACATGACATCCATCCCCGATAGGATGTCCATGCCGCTATCTGAAGATGATCTATGGCGCTGTACTGCCATGGTAGGTGGTAGATGGATCACCGTGGATGAGTCAAATAGTTGGCATTCGAAGTAGAAGTCTGACACATGGCCTGAACAGTCTCTTTGCGACGTTCTTGTCCTTGACCTAGCAAGACCGACACAGCCCACCAAGTCACAGTTCAACGTTCTGGAGAGTTCCTCCAAACGGTCCTGAGCTTGAACCGGATCACACCCTCATATTCAGCCTTGGTCGCATGTTCAACTAATTGCTTCTAGTCGCCAGAAAGATGTTCTCCTTCTTCAACACATGCCTCCTCCATCCGGAAGACATATGGGATGGGTAGCTTGCAGTTTGGCCCTCGTTGAGCGCGATCGCTGCCTATAACAAAGTGTTACTGACAAACAAGACCAGGTCAGGAGCCTCTGCCGAAGACGATCCAGAACAGACAGGCAGTTGTTCTAGCTTCCTATTCCTGCTCTCTGGAGTTATTCAATATGCAGCTGTTGAACAGGGTGCTCGACTGTCCCCAAGCGATGCCAACTTCCACAGCGGGACGAGCATGGTTTGGCAAGTGAGGACTCCGGCAAGTTAGGCGGTAAGATCACCAGGATCGTTCACGTTGTTGCACATATGCCAAGTTCGGTTCATTATGCCGGCGGGCCTGTCGCGTGTATGATTGATACCAGTGACTCCCACCTTCGTCAGGAGCCAGACCTAGGGTCCCCTACTGCTCAAGGGTATCAACCCTCTCGTTCAAGTCCCTAGATTACATGTCAGCCTAGTACAAAGGTTGTATATTGACAATACTCACTCGATCGCATCGAGTGCTTCGCGGAGATGATCAGCGATGCTGAGGTGCGGAGAAGACACTGGCGGCGTCATCCATTGTGCTTTGTCTCTCGTAGACATCAACTGAGCGTGATCCCTGAGTCATGGGTAGGCCTCTTGCCTATTCTGCGACGGTCCGGTAGGTGACTCTCTTGGGATAAAGCTGAGTGTCGTCGTATGTCGGCTTTGATGCAGCCATCTCTTCATGATCAGGCGGTTGTCATCGAGCCACTCGACGCGGAGTCTGTTGTTCAAAAGCAGCCTTGGAATGGAATTGCTGTTCCACTTGAGATGGGAGCCTTGCTGGATACTATTTAATTACTCTTCTGTGTTCTGGTAGGAGAAGAAAGTTACCTCTGGGAGTTCATCCATGCTTCCGAGCTTGCGCTTAAGCGAAGGACCCCCAGCTCGTCCGAAGCCGACTCTTCTTCGGTAGTAGTAGGTTCTTCACCAGGTTCTCTGGCCGCATGGTCTCCCTTGGTAGTAGCAGGCTCTACTTCACTAGCGGAACCAGAGCTTCAAGTGCTAGATGAGGTAGATCAAAACGGAAGGGGGCGACTTCGATGACTTTGACCTTGTTGTTTGGATATGAATCACAATAGTTGTCATGAGGTCGTACCCAAAATGGTATAGTCGCCAGTGTTCAATGACTGATACGGTGTCTCCTGAGAAGAGTAATCCAGTGAGATGTAATGGATAGGGCTGAATCACTGACGGATTGATCAGTGATTCAGTGAGAATTCGGCAGAAGGACATAGACAGACGATGGTTGAATCCAGACTCCAATTTGAGTTCACAGTTTGAATTCTTCCTTGATGATGTTGGAGAATGTCTGGATGAGTGACCCAAACGGACGACCAGACGGTTGGGGCCGGATTGGGATGGGGACACTGCGATGCCGGCCGAGTTGGAGGCATTGGCCAGTTCCAAATCACATGTTCAGGCTTCCTCAACATGTTGTCTCTCTTTTGTAACAGGATGAAAAGACTTGGAGGTGTTCTAAGGCTCTTCGTTCCGTTGAAGTTTTCTCGCACAGATCCTTTCCTTGTCGACATCTCGATAGGGTCATCATTCTTGGGCGGCTACCTTCTCATCAGAAGTCCTCCAAGGATCCGAAGGAGCGTTGGAGTCAGGGGTCTCCGCAACGAATGGACGTCATCATCATCACTTTTGACATGGTGATAAGGTGACTGGAAGAGAATGTTCTAGTGTGAGAGCTTCTCGTCTGTACAAGCTGAAAGCATGGTACTAAATTCCTCATCTTCGCTGGTTCTTGTGCTCATTACTGAGGTTGAGTCATCGAGAGAGGCACCAGAAACGATTTCTGCTCCGCGGTGGTCTGCCGTAGCGAGGATCTAACCCACTGGACTCGGTACCGGGAGTTTTGACCTTCGCCCTGGTGCTTGATGATGTCAAATACATCCCCCTTCTGAAAGCTGGTTGCGGCAAATCGTCCGCCTTCATTGGCCCGGGTATTTCAGCGTCGGCGATCAAAGGAGGGGGTGATAACCAAGGCGACGAACGGGTCGCAAAGAGTACGAGAGCGCGATTGACATGCTCTTCAGCTTCGTCAGGGAGATGGGCCTGTAGGAATGCCTGTTGCACGCAACCTTGATGTTCTCATCCCGGTGTCTGGATCTAGCTGTTTGGTGCAAACCGCGAACTTGGTTGTTCAGGTCTTCCCAGGAAGCTGAACCTCAAAGGGAAGAAGATGACCCAGTCGCGTGATAGTGCAAGTGTCAGAGTAGTGCTTGACGAGCAATAGCTTCGTCAACCAACACCAGGTCTGGCTGGAAGTGAGACCGGAACAGGAAGTTCGAAGTGTAGTGGTAGTAGATAGCATAACAGGTAATCTTGCACATTGCCTTGATCCAGGATTTTATCACTGAGAAGTCGTTGGAACCAGGTTCGTCGCCATGTTAAAGGGGACTTCGTGGTGCCAGACGGCAACCGAACCAGAGTCAGGCAAGCCTTCGTGCAGGTTGATGTATGCACCGATGCTCATAGGGTCGACGTGCTATTCAGTGGAGCAGTCACCACAGCTCATGCCTCGAGTACTGAGCTAGAACGCCCATCCATAGTTGCTGCTTCATCGACGGTGATGAGAACTGGTTTGAATCCTTCACGAACAATTAGAGGGGAAGCGCAACAGTCGAAGTTACCACAGCGCCATTGTGGTTTCGATCATTTGCTCATCTTCGCAGGAATCTTCGTCTGAATCCAGGTGTTGGTGGTAGACAACATCTTCTTAAGACTCGGTAACCTACAACGGGACCGTTGGGTTATCTCCGACCTTCATGGAAGCTGCTGTTATCGTGTCGTTGATGGGCTGGTTGAGGGGACCACAGCTCTTCTCTGCTCTGTTTGAGGACATGAGAAAGATGTGGGGAGCCATATATATCGGTCTCAAACGAAGTACCATCAGTAGGTGGTACCGCCCAGTTCAGTCCCAGATACTTGTCTTGTAACTGGAAGTTCCTGAGTGAAGAATTCACGTTCTTGATTCCCATGGTATCAAGGGTCTGCACATCCGCTTGGAAAGATGCGTAATGCTCTGGACTAAAAGGCAACGTTTGTCCTTCTCCTCGTAAAGTATAGCCGCTCTGGTACAGACAACTCCAGTGTACCTTCGAATTGGTTTTGCCGGAGATGTGAGGCCTTATCCAAAGCTAGCCTGGGCCCCCTTGAAATAGCCTGTTCTCTGGCCTCGAGGTTGTCGTGTAGCGGCGGAGATTGCCTTGTCGGGCAATGCAAGAAGAACTGAGGCGATATGGCCTTGAGCTGAGTGACAAGAAACAAAACGGCTGTCCCGACGTCCGAAGAGACCAGACAGCCGCCCTGTAATACGAGTCGATACTCGTTCCATGGTGCTGGTGCGTTGGTCTTCGCCTACTCGCTCAATCGAGCCCGGACGATACATGTTATCAGAAAACGCTTTGTCGTCCCAGGCACAAATATTCGCTTCCACATGTTCGGGGGGATGAATGTCATGTTCGTGCTAAGAGTGAACAAGATGTCGTATGTCGGCCAGTGTCGAGCGTGGGTAGACACTCAGGCATGGCAGTGAGATGCTCCAACGAACAGTTTCGTCACCTGCAACAGTCACTCCCTCGCTTCACATTCATCCCTGAAGGATCTACCTGTAGTCCGCCCAGCAGGCATATGGACTAGAGCTCCATATTTAGCGGCCTTATGTTCAATGTATTTGATCATATCCCGGAAAGCAGCCAGGATGATTTTGCTGTATTTTCCACCCTGAGTGTCCTTGCTGCTGTAGTTTAGGTTACAGCTTGAGAGGAGTGGCCAGAAAAGGGCAAGTTGGCAGATACGAACAATACGTTGCTTGATGGTCAGCGGGTGCGTGGTTGCTGCTTTGCCGAGGTTCGGAACATGTTCCAAAGTGTCTCTCAGAGGGACGTTGTCGGCGTTTGAAATATTCTGGACACTGCGATTGTTGAGATGATCAGGGCGCAGATGTCAGACAAAGTTATTCCCAAGGATCCATGATATTGTCGACCCTAAGAGCAGAGATGTCACCGCCGCAATACCCTTCCAAGTGCAGGGGAGACACATGTTTGGCTCGTGTGTAAACAAATCTACCGCAGAGGTGAAGCCGACGAGGCTGATGTTTGAGTCAAGCGTCAGCGGAAACAATGCACTCAGTCTGTTGACCCGATTATTCAATGAGCTGGATATCTTCTTCCGCAAAGCTTTCCAGTGCTCTGTGATGATGACTCGAGAGCGGTACAGTTCTTTCTGCTCCGTAACCTCAGAAAAGGACATTCTGTTGATAGTCATACAGGGTGGCTGGGTTTGTGAAGCTTGTGCCGACCTTGACTTCGATGGCTTCGCGAATGCCGATAAAGATATTCGGGAAAAGGGACCCGGTCTGACCAGTGATATAAAACTTGTCCCGGTCGATAGAAGAGAGAAGATGATGTGTATTTTCCAAAGAGTTATTGGCCAAGGCTTCTTCTAGATTTCCGTACACCGTTTGCGCTGCTCCTGACAACTTGCCGGATCTGATGAAGTCCAGAACCCAGCCAAAGCGGTAGGAACAAGAGAACAGAGAGTATGATATAACGATAGTGAAGGGACACAATGAGCTGCAATAGATGTGGTCGCATGGTAGGATGTATGCATTCTTCGTGGGAGCAAGTTTCTGTAGTGCTATCGTTGCATGCCTTGCGATGGATCTGCAGTGTGCTCGCTGGTAGGAATCGTTTGCTGCAGTCTGGGCAGTTGTCATAATCTTCGTATACACAAAACACCGGTTGAGGCGTCTTCCCTGACCCGAGTTGACTGTAAAGTGCTGACGGGACATTGCAGGGGCCTTGCTCTTCAGACACCGATGATGAAACCAGAGATCCAATAATCAAGGGTTTGAAAAGACTAGAGCGCGAGGTATTAGTTGGGGGTCATCTTGATAAAGGCTAAACCGTCGGTACTTACAAAGTACATGTATAGCTCGTTGTTCTTGTTGAAAAGAGCATTGAGTTCCGCTTCAGTATCAAGTCTTGAGACATGACAAGGACAACGCGTAATAGTTCAGTTCTTAGAGTTGCGCTTAAGCCTTGTACTTCTGCCGGCGTTATCTGTCCAAGAGACGGATCCCGAGATTGGGGAATGTGGAAGATGAAGAGATCCTCAGAAGTAGAATCCGTCAGATGTTGTCGAGGGCCTTTGTGCGAGAAGTAGACTGAAGTACACTTCCTGGTAGAGAATTTACCTTTCTTCTTCTAGAATCAGATCGCAACCTCATAGGCAGCAGTCTTGTACTCATATGACGACACAGAATAACATCACTGCCTTCAGTACAGCGACATGGCCAGGGAATGGGATGAGAAGATTGATAGCGTCCAGTTGGGCCGGGCTGCCGGCAATGCCGTTAGTATACAGAATCTAGTTATAGAGGACAGAGTACATACCTGAGTTCGCTTACGACAGCCACAATGGCACAAGTAAAGCACTCCTTTTTGTTGCAGTCTTCGCAGTGTCCTGAATCCAGGCTCGTTCCCATCAACGGCATCTAAAGGATCAGACACCGAACAGGCCTCAGTGTCAGAGTCGCGGGCTCGTGCCTGACTATTTCTTGAAACACCAATTGTGGGCGATTAAACCATTTCCCCCTTTAGTATAAGCTGGTCCTGCCCATGAAGGGCCGTCTAGCTAAGGCCGACGGGTTTGCGAGTCAGGAGGTTATAGACATATGACCACTTGTCCTGTGGTACTGCTGAGTTGTGGTAGATGGTGCAGGTAGAGGGCATAGGTAGAGGGTAGAATTCACTGAAGACAGACGTAAGAGTGGAAGAGAAGTAGCCAATGCGTAGACAAGAGAAACCGTAATTTGATCCTAGCAACTCACTACTCGTCGATGTCTTGCTCGGTGTGCTGATGATCTTCATATCTACCTTCTTGTCTAGAATCATCTCCGTTGTGCTCATTATCAGATATCCTCAGCAAGAAGATTAATACTTCCACATCATTCGACTACAAACTCTCGATACTCCAGATATAGACAAAGACAAGTAGGCATCACCTTCCATAGGTGTGACAGTATGTGAATGTGTATTTCACGTGGACGTGTATGACGATTGACATCCTTTGGAGTAGAGTCACGGCGGTCTGGGTCCTTCTTCTCGTGTTCATCGCGGTGTGAATGTGTACAAGTGCAAGTACTTGAGTTTGTATGAGTGTGAGTTTGAGTGTGAGTTTGAGTGAGTCTCAGTGGCCGATGGTGCATCATTGCATCCCACATGTTGTTCAGCCTCAAGCCTGGTGATGTTGTGCCAAGAGCTTGGAAGGCCTGGTGATGTGCCGTATATATATAGAGGTGTTGGAGTCTTGGATCGGGGGCTTCTCTCGCTCAGTAGCCCCTTTGGCCAGTACGTGACCAAATGCAGGTGGTTATACATACGGAATTTCTTGAGGCGCGACCCGTTAAACCAGTTATAAAGATTTACGCTCACGGATATAAGCTGTGTGAGAGTCTTATTGTTGCAATCGTCCAAGATCTTATATATAAAGAGTGGGAGGGTTTCGATGCCGATGCTTGGCATTGTACTGACATCCAGCGCAGATCAGCTGTCGGAGTGCTCCTGGGGAAGGAGAAGCGGAGCAACGATGGTGGTGGCAGAAGGTGAACTCGAAAGAACGGGAAAGAAAGAAGAGAGCTGCTTGACAACGGCAACGTCTGAGGCCGCTTGGGCCTTCATCTTGCAGATGTATATAATATAAATGAGAATAAAGATGTGCGCCAAGGTAAAGAGAAGGAGGAATGTCGTATAGTATAAAGAAGATGGACAAGCTGTTTATCCGTTTTCCCTCGTCACTGACACAACTGAGGAAGGACAGCGTTCAAAGGTCAGTCTTCATCTGGATCAGGCGTATATAACCTCATGGTCTCCAAGAGCGCTCCGGGTAATTGCATTCGAAGTATTCCTCAACAACCTGAAAGGTTTGGAGAGTCATAACTCCGATGCGTGAACGGAAGCCCGCAAAGAGTGGGGGAGTAGAGAGGCAACGAAGAGAAGAAAGGGGGATATTAATGAAGATGGAAAGAGGAGGTCCGCAGCTGGGCGGCCCCCCTACTTATGAGATTTCATGGACAGTCTGCTTCTCAGGATCAGGTAAGCACAACTACACTCTCCAGTCTCCTCTGCTTGTCCGTAGAAAGCAATGACACATTCATATTGCAGACCACGCATGTATGTTTCTAATAGAAACGACGGTAAAGTAGAGGAAGTTTCCCGTGATTGTCACAAACATGGGTAACACCTCAGTCCTGCGGCGACATCGTATTGCATCCGGCCCTATCATTTGTCTTTGCTCCGGACCATATGCAGTAGCCCAAAGGCTGTGTTACTGCAGTTAGCCGCGTATTCACACCGCAACATCAATGCAAACAGATATTCCCCTTGACTTTGCCATGTCAAGCAGGCCTAGGCTATCTGACTGCTTGTTCCCTGTTTCGTCATAAGATCGCAATTGTTGAGGTGAGAGGAGTTGACGGAAGGGAGATTGCAGAGTTACGTATCAGATATCAGGAATCCCAAGGCAAAGAGGCATCAGAAACCAGTTTGTATCGGAGCATTCCCTCCTAGTTCCAGGTTTGTCGGTCATTATCGGTTACGGACTTGGTTCACTATGATGGGAAGAGGCAGTCGTCAGCTTGTAGTGACTTAGATGCTTGCCTGCCGAAATCACATTGCTTAACTCAAACAAACCACACGGATACTGAGTTTAAATTGCTTGGCTCAGAAACGTTCAAATTATTTGTGTTTCAACCCTGATGCAATTTGTAGTCAATGACCCTCAACGACGGGGAAGTGCGTAGGAAACATGAATCCATCCTACCCGGTGAACAAATGCCACAGGCGCAAGCTGCAAGACAAATGGGATTGATCATACCCAATTGTTTGCACCCTGTCAACAAAAATTACCAATCACCTTCCGGTATGGTGTAGTGGCTAACATTTCGCGCTCTCATAACCTGAGAGATCAGTACCGCGGAGCCCAGGGTTCGATTCCCTGTACCGGAGTTAGCAAGCATTATCTTTTGCCTGCATCGGCAATTACTTTTTGCTGTTTGTATGGTGGAAGATCTTGGTTGTTTGATGTACTGAAACAAGAGTAACATGGATGCTTGTCGTGATATCTGCACTGTGCATTGTTCTGGCAGCTACTGGAATCGTCGCAAGATGTTACAGTGCGTATAAGCGCAAACACTATACGCTGATATCATTTGTGGCTTCTGTGCCCCTCCATCATCATTGCCCCACGTTCAAGGTTTTTGCCCAACGGCAACTTCAAGCACAAGCTTCCGTTACACTAAACATCACCAAATTCCCTCGCAAAGAGCGCAGAGCAAATCATCATGGATCCCCTCGATAACATGGCCGGTGCCCCCGTGCCCAAGAACTTTGATGCCGAGAATGCCCAGAACAACGAAGATGTGCGTCACACCAAACCTCGATACCAAACAAGACAGTGACTGACAGTCCCCCCAGATCGAGAAGCAATTCGCTGTCAAGGTCGTCCAGCACATGCAGACCTACTGGTCCATCCTCGAGCGCGTAAAGGGCTCCTCCCTCCGCCTCACCAAGATCGACGACGAGATCATGGAGCACCTCAACGAGGCCTTCCCCGAGTTCGACCCCGCCGCCAAGGTCAATGAGGACGAGATGAAGAGCAAGGATGGCAAGAACAGATGGCGCGACTTCATGATGAAGTACGAGAAGAAGGTCGACGATTACAACTTTGGTACCATGGTTCGCGACAGCCCCAAGGTCGAGTACGAGGAGAACACCACTATTTTTGTTCCTCGCATGCAGTTCTACGCTTTCGAGATTGCCCGGTAAGTTGAATTCGTCGCTGGAAATAAGAGGGAGAAGCTGATTTTTGCTATAGTAACCGTGCTGGTCTTAACGACTGGATCTACGAGCAGGCTCAAGCTGAGAAGGCCAAGTCCAAGTAAACAGAAATTGCGATCAATACAAAAAAAGACATAAAAGCGAAGTGGCCAAGTCGAGCCATGCGTCCACAGCGCCGGGCCTTGAGCCCACACGAGTCCAGTTGAGGACACTGGATGCAGGACGTCAATGATGTTATGAGAACAAATATTTTCGGACAGGCGGGATTTAAAACTGGTTTTCGTAAGGGTTTTATATACTGGATTATTCCGTGATACCCTTAGAAATACATGGCATTGACATCTGGCTGCAATATAATGTTCCTCACTCGTTTCTGGGCTACCCTATAACTGAAGAATGATGGCCAAATTTCAACGTGGATGAACTAATGTCGGGGTGAACATTCGGAATTTCAAGGTTCGCAGCAAGGTTGAGTTGGATACGTTTTTCCATGTCGAGCAGACTTTTTCTGGGGGTTGATGATGTGTGCCAGTTGGAGCGCTCAATCAATCATATGCATGCTGATGTTCTACCCAGAATGATCACGATCCCTCGTGCTCATGATATGAATTCTGATCGAAACGAATGCTCTAAGTTTACATGCTACTGGTGAATCTATGTATACATCTTCTCTCTTACACCTTCAGGAACTGATCAATGTCAACCCTCTGGAAATAGCTAATATGCCCAAACTCAACCCAATGCTGCGCTATGCGATCATGACTAACGAGGATAAGCTGGCTTTCAACAAACCTGTCTGCGAGATTGTTAGCTTGGTTGTCTTCATACAATCCCGTTCGTACTCACCTGAGATAAATCCTGTATCTGCAATATGGCCTTGGCTGTGAACCGCCCTCGAACCTTGGAAGCGAGGGTCTGCGGGAGGCCCGTCAACAAGATTGCTCAAGTCTTTGGCTAAAAAGGTGATCTCTCCGCGCGGAACATTAGGATCTCCCGTTAGCTTAATAGCCTCGAGTCGTCCTTGATACGTGCGCTCTTCATCCCGTCTCGCAACCCAAGCTTCGTCGCTCTCCTTCTCTCCGCGAATAAGTCCTAGTTCTTCGTCGGTCGCTGGAGTTTCGTCGTCAGGTTGGTGAATAAGCAGGAACTCGCATCCATGGGTGCTGTAATCGCCAACCCAGATTCCTCTCCACGGCTTCAACGGTGTAGGCGTGTACAGTTTTGGATCGAGCGTTGAGTAAGTGATCAGCTCCTCGCCGACGTGGACACCTGGAAGACCTCCGGTCGCTGCGGGACGAGACAATCTTAGCATGTTAAATATCCCAGTCATACCGGCAGCCATACCAACGCGAGCTAATCCGCCCGCCATTTCCATCCATTGTCGGACTCGGAAGAATCGCTCGGAAACATCTCTGCGCCGTCGGGGTCGGGTCGCTGGTGTGTTGACAAAGATACCCTCCTCGGTGATTTGTGTGCTGCCGCCTGATACGTGGTGATCCGAAGGTACGGACGGTGGTGGCCAGATGTTGCCGTATGGGAATGTGCTCTTGAGGTTATCATTGGCTTCGTCTTGATCGAGCTCACATGTCAGCATGAAATTGCTGAATAGAGCGTCGATTCGGTCATCGAGTGTGACGGGCATTTCATCGGCGAAGCGATTAGCACCAGGTCGAGTTGTGAACTCAACTGGAGCTTCGTCTCCCACTCGGAACTGCAGAACAGGCTTGTCAAGATGAAGTTTGACTTTTGGGTCAAATTCTTGAATCAAGACATCGCCTTGACCAAGCCAGCTTTGGTGTAGCGGTCGACCTCTGCTTGCGAGAAGTTGGTAGCCCTCTATACAGCCTCGACGAGGGTCATAGCGAACAAGCATGAGTCTTCCTGTAAGATCACGGTCGCAAAACCAGATCTTTTGTCGAGGAAGGAACCAGAGGCGATCATGAGAGGCGTAGAGGTCATGATAATTCTTGCAGGGATGAGGACTTGTGATCGTCATACCAGGAACATTCTCTTGGACAAGAGGGTGCCAAAGAATGTCGGACAGAGCATGCTTGCGCAGATCACGACATGTAGCGGAAATAGCTGTGAGCTCATAAGGTGAAAGATGAGAAAGGATGTTATCAATAAGCTCAGGCGGAAGGTTGAGAAGTAATGAGTCCTCTGATGGTATCTTTAACTGAGGCTCCGATGACGACAATGGGTCCGATAGCGGTGACTCGGGATCTTGACTAGAGGTCGACATTGTTTCTGAGAAAGAGTGTCTGTATGATGAGCTTGATCAAGATAAAAGAGGTAGAAGTTGAAGCTCAGTTACCTTTACTTAACTTTATGTCGATTGCCTTCAGCTTTGGGCAGGGGTGGTGAGCTAGATGTTGATCTAGACGGTCTGGACTTGGGGAGCTTTGAAGGGAGCTTCAGTGATGACCCCCCAGTGATGGATGTAATGCAGCTAAGCGGAGTTCAGCCGTAGGAGAGGTCGACCTAGGAAAAGATGCAAAGACAGCAATGGCTAAACACCTTCAAGATAAGAGAATATCCAAGTAACTTATTTCTTATAGCAGTTCATTCTTATCTGTTAGGATATTAAATATAGATTTATGCCTCCTTGGTAATGATCCTATCCATCGCTCTTTAAAGTGGAGCGACGGATCGTCATCCATTAGCCGATCAATTAACATGCTATACTGTAGATGTTTAAAGATAGACTTGAAGCAAGAGAAATAAAGGTTATCGCAATAAAAAGGAGTACAAGCTGTTAGAATATTTCCAAGACATGCATGCAGTCGTACCTGTTTAACCCCAATCCTATAGACCCTGCATTATCAATCTAAACAAAGATACTTGGCTTCCATATCGAGAGCCACTACCCAGAACTAACGACGGTGGCCGGTACATAGCTGGGGTCCAGGTCCAGACCTTGGTCTTGGTCTAGGTTGCATTGGATCTTGAGGCCTGACACTCTCTGGTACTTGATCAGGGTTCATCTCAACACCAAATCCCAAGGTCACGCGGCTCTTTTCGTCACTCAAAACACACACCTTTGCCTTTGTACTACTGCACTCACTGCACTTCTGCTTTGCTGGCAGATTGTACACCACCCGTTCACTGAAGCGACGTCATCTCCTGCTCATAACCACTGGGAATACCTTCATCTTTTGCCTCTCACGTCACGTATTGATTCTTTATAACATACCAGCAGCCATCCTTTTTTTTTTTTTTT
>NW_022158041.1:0-32759 GCF_003316985.1 Fusarium coffeatum
AGGTATGGTCGTATGTATCAGAGTTACCACCAATTGTACTTTATATAGATCTTCACCGAAGAATTGGGACATCCCACGGCGGCGAAACTGATAGGTCAGGTAATACATCTGCAGTGCGACGCTACACGACGTCCGCGTCAGCAGTAAAGAAGCTTTCCCAAAAATCCAACATGGCATCGAGATGTGGTATTCCCAGTGAGACGGTAGACAGACATCCCCTCGAACCCTTGGCTGTGCTCGGTTCCTGCGGATTGTCTCAGTTTCTACCTCGTGATGAAGATCAAAGTTTGTTATACAAACTCAATCAGCTGTACGAGTCAGTTATTGTGTCCAACTTCAGGGTCCATATCGAGGTTGGTTCCCCATGGGGTTGAACTGGGGACCCTTGTTATCAATCTGCGCCGGCCGAGAAATGGACTTCGATCTTCGGGGATGGTTACTTGTCCGCTTATCACGATACGCGTATGCAAGCGAGAAGGGGATATGACCTGGGTTCAGGTATTGGTGGACAAATGGAAGCTGATTGCCGGGATACATAAGATGATAAAACAACAAGTTTAAACGAGGAGTATCTTGGCTACCCTCAGAGTATGAGAAGAGGAGGCATAAGAGACGAAATAATTCGGCCACTTTATGCTAGCTTAGACCAGCACTTAGGCTACTTTATTATGGTAACCTAAGCTTTAGAGGATAATTCTTCCCTTGCCCGCCTAGTTACCTATTCGAAGATGTACATCCGAGTCGCAAGTGAATGGCCGGTGTTTTATGCTGTCTCGCTTTCTAGAGCACCAGTAGCAATTATGAACTACTACAATGAGATAACAGGTACAAAGGTTTCCTCGCTTGAATTTACCAATTCCAACTCTCCAATACCTTTGTACATCGCTCATTCACTCTCCGTCCGACCTCGCCTACCGAAAACTCCCCAACCAAGTCATGGTGCGAACAGTCTATCGCGTCTACTTGGAGTGTTGGGCATCGTTTTGACCACCATACTGCCGACCCTTTATCCTCAGATTCAGCAGTCAACAAGCAAAAGCAAGAACCGAGGTATGGCTTGGTCTTAGACGGCTCTCGCTTGGTCAATGGGGAAATTTTGGAGTAATGTTCGTGAACCATCTGTTTCTGCTCCTGTCCGAACAGAGTGAGACCATACTCGAGCTCATTGTCGTTGTTTGCATATGACACATACATGGCTGCGTCAAGAAGAAGTAGCAAAGCCGGATATTCGTCATGTCTCGAATGCCAAAGTGAGGCCATCTCATATGCAATCAGTCCACCGAGGGAGTACCCTCCAAATATGAGAGTGCTTCCAGACGTGTTGCCTAGTCGCTCCTGTACATGGTCTAGATAGATCTCGGCCCATTGCTGAAATGACTCAGGTCCTTGGGCTTGACCAAAGAAGGGGTCGTCGAGAACTAGGACGTCGAACATAAGATCAAGAAATGGTACCATGGGTGCAAAGACACTGCCCTGGCCCCAAAGGCCATGAATTAGCACAATGGTGAACTTGGACTGGGGTCGACTGTACAGTTCCGAGAACCCTCTCGGTGACTCCAAGTTATTACTGATTTGTCCGTTGAGCCCTAGCTTTGAATCATTCTTGTCGCCGTTTGCTCCATTGCCGTTGCGCATGGTGGTTGGTAAGTCGGCTATCAGCGAACTAAGTGTCATTGGTGTAGGTGAGCGGACTAGATCCGACACATATAGTCGACAGCCAAGTCGCTGATTCAAACGCGATACCAGTCTAGCAGCCTGGAGTGAGTGGCCACCCAAGTGATAAAAGTCGTCAGAAATGCCAACATCATCCTGGCTCAGACCAAGGACACTTGCGAACTCATCACAAACTGCGCGTTCAAGTGCAGTCCGTGGAGGATCCCTAGGCTTGAAGGCTGATGAACTACCAGATAACGACTTAGAAATCACCAGAGTCTGTGCTTGCTTGGTCAACTGTGGACGGTCGACTTTGCCGTTATCATTTAAGGGCATAGCTTCCAGCACCCGAACGACGGAGGGTACCATGTACGATGGCAGACGTGCTTTGAGATGTGACCGAAGTTTCTCTTCGACTTGTCTCCAGTATAGTTGTTGCAGTGGGTTGTTCGTGAACGACTTCCAGTCTCGTCCTTGGTGGTCGGCCGGGAAGTTGAATCGAATTCGGGATACTCTTTCAGAAGAAGTGTCGCGGTAGAAAACAGCATCAATGCCACCATTCTGTGACGCCTGTCGAGCCCAGCTGATTTGGATCAAGTATCCTCTAGATAAAGCGATTTCATGTAAGTCCACAGCCGAGAGGGAGACTCCAGTGTCTATCGAAGTAGTAGCAGAAACGCGGCAATCTTCGATCCAGTCTGCTGAGTCTGTGCTTTTGCGGCCATTGCTACTATCAAGGTGTTCAAGCACACGACGCTCAAACACGATCTTGCTGAATGGAATGTTGCTGATGGCAACAATGTCAAGCTCAGGTTCAAAGTTTGTCTTAGCACGACCGTCGAGCATATCAAGGAGCGACTGGCGGGTCAATTGGTTCTTCTGAAAGTCAATCCACTCGCCGTCTGCAAGCTTTCGCACCAAAGGTTTGTTGGCCGACGTAGAGACAGGCTTGCCATGTATCACAACGGCATACCGATAACAGCTCAGCTCGTTGGTAGCCACCATACGCTTGGGGAAAATCTCCACATGTTCAATCAGATTGGGCAGTCTATCTTTGAGTGCAGTGAAGAAAGCCGGGTCGACAAGTAACTCCTCTTCCGCACGCTCGATAGCCGCCATATTCTGTCGAAGAGAATCGAGACCGATTCCGGCTTTACCACCGTGAAGCGCTTTGCTGACTTGGAACTCTCGATACAGGGCATATGAGCGCACGTCACCGATAAACAGTCTTTCAACACTGCCCAACTGTAGGAGATTCTCGATCGCCTTAAGTAGATATTCTGGTCCGGGGAAGTACTGAACTGTGGAGTTGATGACAACCAAATCCGGGTTGTTAGAACGAGGGCGATCGATAGAGGTAAGGTCAGTAACTGTGCCGACACGCACATCGACTTTCCCTCGTAAAGCCGGAATCGTATTGGCTGCTTTGTTCGCGAAAGCCGCCGCCTGCTCTGACAGTTCTAGACCAACGTAGCTTTGTATAGATCGGGGGAGGTTGAACAGGATCATGCCACTTCCAGTTCCAACCTCAAGAACATTCCTAGGCTCTCCCCCAGCGAGAAGTGCTGTCATGGTATCATCCAGCCATTCGTTCATCTCGTTCAGGTTGATGGGCTTCCAATCATACATCGAAGTCCACCCGACAAAGTCCCTTCCCAGCTTGTCAGTATCGATGTGGCTTTCGATATCAGCGTATGATGACTTGTCAAAGTGTTCTTTCCATGCATCGACTTGTCCCTGCTCCGATGTGTCTGCGCCTGAGGTCTCTCCATTCGTGTGACTACCCTCCCTCACATCGGCCTCGGAGATTGTGACAAAACTGACAAGCTCGACATCTCGATCACTCTTTTCACCAACTTCACGAACGACTGTCACAGCATCTATAACAGTCTCATCTGCCATCATCAGGGCCTGTTCTACCTCCGGTAGCTCGACACGGTGGCCCCTGATCTTGACTTGGTAGTCCAGACGTCCGAAGAATTCCAGCTGCCCATCGACGGGGCGGCACCGAACACAGTCACCGGTCCTGTACGCTCTTACCGGTTCGTGTCCTTCAACAAGGGTAATGTTGACAAACCGACCTTCGTCCCGGGCTGGGTCAGTGTAACCGCGAGCAACACCATCTCCAGTAACTAGGAGCTCTCCAATAACTCCTGGTGCAACTTGTCGCAACTCACGGTCCACGACGTATGCACCCGAGTATGCGACAGGCCGGCCAATCGGAACACCGTTGACATAGTGATCTTCTTTTCTCAATTGATACAAGGTACTCAGAACTGAGTTCTCGGTAGGTCCGTAAGAATTGAAGACACCTCCACGAACCAAATCCAATACTCTTCTCGCATCTTGGGTATCCAGTCGATCTCCAGCCGTAAATAGTATACGCAACGCTTCCAAGGTTGATGGAGAAGCGGAGAGACACAGCTTCAATAACGCCGGCGCTAACACCGCAACTTCAACACTCTCTTTGTGAAAGAGCTCTCCTAGACGGGGTGCATCGATAGCAACCACGTCATCAACGCATATGATTGTGCCACCGTTGAACAGAGGCGTGTATATTTCGGACGTCGACGTGTCGAAGGCAATGTTTGCTATATGTGCCACAGGACATGTACCCCAGATTGGTGAAAGAACAGCAGCAGCGCGTATAACGCCACGATGCTCGATCATAACACCCTTGGGTTGACCAGTTGACCCCGATGTAAACACGACATATGCCAGACTTGTTGCTGATGGTTTTGTTACTTCCGCGATGGTCTCAGACTGTCGGGCCTCGAAAATGTCCCGAATCGAGATAAGTGTAACATTTGCTTGTGGTAATTCCGGGAATACCACATTAGGACCAACAAGAATCATTCTATGACCCGGAGCCGCTGAAAGTATCGCACTAATGCGAGACGCTGGCGCCTTGACATCCAGAGGCATATAAGCTAGGTTGGCCTTGAGAATACCCAGGATGGCAGCGACTGCCTGACAAGAGCGTGGTGCCAAGACACCAACAAGAGTCTCCGGCGCAAGTCCCTTGTTTCTCAGCCATATCTCAATAATGCCGGAAGCTTTGTCAAGTTCGTCGTATGTCATCCGCTGGAATGAATCTTTGACAGCTATGGCAACAGGCGTAGCGATTACTTGACGTTGAAAGACTTGGATGATACTTGAGTCACGAGAGTAGTGAGAGTCGGTCGATATCGCCTTTATCTCAGGGGTATTTTTTCCGCTGATCCGCAACGAGGCAATAGGAGTCTGTGGTTCCTCCATCCCGCGGTTCAGGACCTCGTAGAAAACCTCGATGATGGCACGGATAGTCTCTTCATGGAAGAGGTCCGTACAGAAAGAGGCGTGTCCATAGAGACCTCCGGAAGCTTGCGACAGACGGAACTCAAGATCCAACACGGGGAAGCTGCTTGAACGCCTACCGGCTGTGTCCCCATTTGCTGTAACATGGGCTCTAGTTGGACTTGCAGAGTCCAAAGAAAATGCCATCTGGACCAGGGGATGTCGAGATAGATCTGACCCTTGGGGAAGTATCTCAGAGACGAGATCCTCGAATGACATTTGCTGAATGAGATGTTCATCCTTCAAAGTCGCATGGACTAATCGTACAACTTGCTCAAATGTGAGCTCGTCGTGAACTTTGATTCGAATGCACTGCAAGTCTCTCGACCTAGGAGACTGCTCAGTATCAACATCTTCCGGACTCGGGCTTACTCCAGACTTGTTGGTTCCAATGGTAGCATCTTCAGTACCACTGAGTCTGTATAGAGTTACCCTGAATGCGGCGAGTAGAATAGAAAGAGGGGGCACTTGATGGTCGTTGGAGAACCGCTGAAGGTGGTCGTAGAGTGAGCCGGTGATGTTGAGCTCCTGCTTACTGATATTGCTTGTAGAGAGTACCCCTGGTCGTGGCTTGTCAAGCAGAAATTCGGCTGGGTTGCTCCTTTCAAGCTGTCGAGTCCAATATTCCATTTGCCGCTCATGAGACGTACCGTTCCCATTGACTGGCAGCTTTGAATCTGGATTCATTGTTGTAAGTATCGCAGAAGCCCCGTTGTAAGCAATATAGAGTGAGTTAATGGATGTTTGATTTATTCCAAATTTGATATACTTGGAAGATAGTAGGAGATTCTCGCACTATGAGGACAAGATCTGCTTGACTATTGTTAATCAGCGTTGGCCATACAAACTCAAGACGGCACAGTCCTTGGAGGCTGGGTGCTTACTGGTCATATATCGAATGAGGCGCTATAGCCGGTGCGAATTCGAACCTCGGTGACCGAGCCTGGCCATGCGTACACACTTAGACGCCGGTACGGTCCTTTTACTACCTGTTGTGTACCTCTGCTTATGCATGATTCGAACGAATCTCAAGGGTTATGTACAGGCATGTCGACCAACGATCACATCAGATGAAGAGGTTCTGTTCTTGGTTGCAGCTCAGTCCTATTCCAATCCAGTAATTCTATTAGTCCTGTCTCTCTATGAAGCTCTCTGAGTCCTTATGTCTATCAGTTTAGACTCTGCATGTTGACCATCTCCCAAAACAATCCCCTCCTCGCCAGCAACTGCTGCGGACTACCTATCTCAGCTACAGATCCCTCACGCATAACACATATCACATCAGCATTCATAACTGTGCTCAATCGGTGAGCCACCATGATCGTGGTCCTGTTCTTCTTAACCGCTTCGATGGCTGTCTGCACGACTGCCTCGGATTCACTGTCTAATGCAGACGTAGCCTCATCAAGCAGGAGTAGCTTAGACTTTCGTAAAAATGCCCTGGCGATGGCGATGCGTTGTTTTTGGCCACCGCTGAGCATACTACCACCTGTTCCTACTGGTGATGCGAGTCCGTCGCTGTATTCTGTTAGTTCCGAGAGTGAAATGCGGAGGTGCGTAGTACTTACGGTAGGGAATTGACAAAGTCGAGAATATTTGCTTGACGACACGCAGCCAGAATCTCATTGTCACGAACATCTTGTCCCACAAGCCCAACTGCGATATTGTCCCTCATAGAAGTCGAGAAGATGACGGCTTCTTGACTGATGAGTGAAATTGCCTGTCGATAACTGTTCAGATCGAGGCTGCGGATGTCTTGCCCGTCAACAAGAATCTGCCCATGCTGTAGTGTATAGAAGCGCTCCAGTAAAGCAAGACAAGTACTCTTACCACTGCCACTCTGACCGACCAGAGCAAGTGTTTTACCTGGTTCAACCGAAACAGTGAATTGACTCAAAGCGGACTTGTGAGGACGTGAGGGATATGCAAATGAGACGTCCTGGAATTTCACCTGCCAAGGGTCAGGTCCATTTAGAAGATTGTTCAGTACTGCTTGCTTCCTGTGTGTGCTCTCGGTGGTAGGTCCCTCATCGCCGCCCGGAAGCGCGGCAATTTTCTGAAGTTCTTGAGCGGCGTGCATTGCCTTCCCAGCATCAGGGGCAAAAGTGAAAATGGATCCAGCAATTTGTGATCCCGAAATAAGGCAGACGAAACAGACGTAGACTTGGAAGGCAGAATACTCTCCATTAACAATCAGAATTCCACCATACCAGAAGCCCAGTGCGGCACACAAGTAGACGACCGAAGAGGAGGCAGCGTAGAGTGCAGACGTGACAAGTATCGATCGTAGAGACTTGGCTGCATGGTTAGACAGGAATCCTCCGTACATATCAAGGACTCGCTTTTCAAGGCCCAAGGAAGCCACAGTCCTCATTGATCTCACGATCTGACCAGCGTATGCAGCCGAGTCCACTCCACTTTGTCTGATGCGAGCGTCAAACGCAGCAAGGACTTGAAGACGTAGCCATCCGCAGGCCACAACGACTGGGATTGTTGCTGTACACACTAGGGCCAACTTCCATCCGACAGCGAGAGAGACAGCAATACCACTAATAATGGTAGCTGTAAAGGTCAGAATGCCGCCCATGACTGACCCGCCCATACCGGCGAGGTCATCAGTGCTTTTTGAGAGGGCATTGGAAAGTGCACTTGGAGAGTTCTTGGCTTCATCAAAGAATTCCATGCTTTGAACAGTTATTTTGTCACAGCAAGTTTCTCGGACGCGTTTCGAGAGTTTCTGTGTAGCGTATGCCAGAGTTGTTCCAACGCCTAACCAGAATACAAATCCTGCCGCTGCGAGAGCAACGTAGAGGCCAGACCACAAGTTTACATCTCTCCTGAGCTGGGAGTACTTGTTCTCAGGGAGGCCAATGATTGTGAGCAGCTTGGCAAAGAAGATGGATTCCCTGTCACATATCAGTCAGCGTGACGTTCAGAAGGATGAAGTCTGGAAGTACATACGCTGGAATTTCCAAGCCTGCGAGGATGGAGAATATGAGGCCGATCGCGAGAATCTTCCAATCTGGTTTACTCATGTCTAGCAGGAACGAGAGAGCACCTTTTTTGTTGGGTACAGATAAAGAAGGGTCTCCATTCGTTGTGTCTTCAACTTTTGCTGTCTCTGTGGCTCCAGCCTTTTCATTCTCTGGTTCTTGAGTAGCCCCTTGTGTTCCAGGCATTACATCTACCTCGTCGTCCTGACCGATTGAAGCACCGGCTTCTTTCTGGCTCTCTTCTTTGATCTGCTGCTTCTCGATTAGGTCCGCATACAACCCACTCCGAGCCATAAGTTCATCGTGAGTGCCCTGATCAGCAACCTGGCCTCGGCTCAGTACAACAATCAGGTCGGCGTTCCTGATGGTTGACAGTCTATGAGCAATGATGATTGTGGTGCGGTGTTTGGATGCAATGTCGATAGCGGCTTGGATGGCCTTTTCTGATGCTGAGTCGAGAGCAGAAGTGGCTTCGTCCAGAAGAAGAATATTTGGGTCCCGAATGAGTGCACGAGCAATTGCAATCCGTTGTCTTTGACCTCCCGACAATTGCATCCCTTTCTCACCAACACGGGTCTGGTAACCATTCGATGAAGCCATGATGAATTCGTGAGCATATGCCTTCTTGGCAGCATCGATAACCAAGTCAAGGCGCTTGCTTTCAGGTGTTTTGTCGTTTACATCTGCACAGCCGTACCAGATATTCTCGTAAATAGATGCATCAAGAAGAACGGGGTCTTGATCTACCAGTCCAATCTGTTGCCGGAGCCAGCGCAGATTGATTGACTGGATGTCATTTCCATCGACGGAAATTGAGCCACTGGTGGGTTCATAAAATCGTTCAACAAGACCCAAGATGCTACTTTTTCCACCTCCAGATGGACCGACAATGGCAGTCGTTTTGTTGGCAGAGAACTGCAAAGTGACATTGTCCAATACTTTTGCCTGGTCTCTAGAAGGGTAGACAAGGTCGACATTGTTCAGTTGGATGTTTCCAGATAAAGATTCCGGAATTTCCCCCTTATCTCCTAACGGATCCTGCGGAGATCTTCTGGATATCGTCTCGAACAAGGATCCAGAGATAGCGATACCGGAAACCAGTGCTTGCATGGAGGGAGCAATGCGAATGATGGCAAACATACCAATCGTTACTGCCAGTGTAGTCGATGTGATGGAAGCCACGGACGTCTCGCCCCTCGCCAAGAAGATTGATCCTGTCCAGAACGAGAGGGAGTAGATGAGACAAGGCATGGCGCACATAGAGGCGATCAAACAAGCGACGATGGTCTGTGCCTTTCGTTCTGCTGCTGCCGCTTCCTTTAGTCCCTGGGAGTACTTTTCCCTCACAAAGGTCTGCATCCCAAAAGCAGCTACCTGTCTGATAGCGCCAAAGGCTTCCTCCGGGATACCAGCCGCATGACTGTACCTCTGTCTCGACACTTTCTGATGCTTCACACTATATGAACCACCGACAGAAAACATGATAAGGATAGTAACGAAGAAAGGGCTCAGTATGAGAGCGGTCTTCCAGTACATGATGAAGGAAATAACGAAAGCAGCGCAAAAAGTGGCGACGGCGCTGAGCATGATTGATATTTTACTGGTGATCGCTTCCTGGAGAATACCCATATCAGACATGATACGGTTGGAGATCTCTCCGGGACGCAAAACATCAAAGAAGACCATGTTTTGGCGTATGACAGCCTCGAGATAGGCTATGCGTAAGGCTCTAGCGATACGGTCGCCGCTGAAGTAGAAGCCGAGGGTGCCCAGGTAAGTGAAGACGAAAAGAGCAATACTTAGGTAGACGTAGTAGAGACTAAAGGTGGAAATCTCGGAGCGTAGCTTGGAAGCTTCCACTGATCCGTTGCTGAAGCCATTGAATACGCTGACAATAACACCATAGATGACAGGAACAAGAGGATTCAGAGCACCAGCGATGATGGCACAGATGGAGCTTAGGCTGAGAATGACTTTATCGAGTTTCGTCGCGTAGATGGTGATGTTTGGCTTGGAGATTGGCTGGCCTGCATCATTCGGTAGACCATGTAATTGCCGCTCAAGAACAGCGCGTTGATGGTCGTCTGTAGAAGCTACAGCTTCAGTGGAGGCCATGGCGGGCGAGTGGCTTGGCCAGCGGTTTGTCAGGGGCAGTCAGAGAATCGTATACAATTGATACAGAATCATGAAAGAAGAAAGCTTGAGGATTCATGTTGGCCCAGCGCGTCAGTGCTGAATGAGATGAGTCAAATCAAGTCACACCTGTTGGTTGTGCAGTTTACTGTTTGTCAAAGGTCCCTTGCAGAACACACCTGGTAAAGCTTGTCACTGTCATTTCAGCATCTTTGTTCTGGATCTGGCAATGATTACAGGGTGTAAATGCTGATGACACCTGGTGAGACTCGAATTCGGCAACGTCCTTCATTGGACGGGCCCCAGTCTGTTATGCTGCAAGAGGAAGGTGTTTCTGTCAATGGGACTCCCTGTAGAAGGTCCCTGCAGTACAGTATCAACAGTGTGCATACCACTGAGACACTGACTATACGATCTGACTGCATCATTGATCAGCAGTGTAACACGCTCGGGCCGGACCATCGGTGGCCGATGAGACTACTCGACTTCAACGTACGAGGTGGGTAAGGTAAGTTAACATTACCTATTATAGTACGCGATGGGATATTGGGACGTCGTGTCCTGACAAAGGACGGCCACCGAGTTGTCAGGGAACAGCATCCTCATAGCAGAATTGAAGAGTCGATGCAGCCAATGGGCAATTACGCGAGTCCTTTCTCGTCACAGGATTCCATAGTCGCTTGCCTTGTATCTGTTGTGATGATACACTACCAAGATGAGCGCCAGTGACTGACGATGGAAAATCCCCGAGATAAGACATAGCAACGGCCTATCTATGTCTCAGACTATATATCCACAACGAGTTAGTTGCCAATTGACTTTAATTTATTTCATGTCTTGTATGTGATTGTATTCAACAAACATTCAGATTCAGAGACAACTCCAAGATATCCTTTCAACATGGCAATCGGATCACTTACCTCAAAGTCATACGCTTTCCCTCTCAAGCCCAAGGAGTATGCTGCAAAGCCCCTTCCGTCTCTGCAAGAATGGAAAAACTTGTGGGCAGCATGGCATCTTGTCACGACCAAGATGATTCCCGCTGAGGCGTTGATGGAGCAGCCAATTCCTCTTCGGAACCCCCTTCTCTTCTACCTTGGTCACATTCCAGCCTTGTGAGTAACGTCTCTACACCCATTCATCGCCCATATGTGGGGATGAGAAGACTAACATTTTCGAAGTGAAGACATTCACCTCACACGAGCTACTAACGGCAAGCCCGTCGAACCAGCCGTCTATCATGACTATTTTGGAAGAGGCATCGATCCTGATGTGAACGACCCCACCCAGTGTCATGACCACAGCGAACTTCCAAAGACGTGGCCTTCGCTACAGAATATCCTCGATTATCGTGATCATGTCAATCAGAGGATTATTGGCTTATATGATGATCCAAAGACATTTGGTAACCGAACTATTGAGCGGGCCATCTGGATTGGGTTTGAGCATGAAGGTGAGTCTTGACTACGGCCATATACCTCGTTGCTGTATAGACAAGATAAACTAACTAGGATAGCCCTTCACCTTGAGACATTTCTATACATGACTCTTCAGAGCCCCAACATCAAGCCTCCACCAGGTCCAGCCCCTGACTTCGCAGCTATGGCTAAGAAAGCCTACCTTGAACGTGTTGAAAACCAATGGTTCCAAATCCCTGCTCAGGAGTTTACTATTGGGTTTGATGATCCAGAGAGTGATGATGGCCCTGATCGGTTCTTTGCTTGGGATAATGAGCGTGAGCCTTATTCTGTCTCCATGCCCGAGTTCGAGGCTCAGGCTCGTCCGGTTTGCAATGAGGAGTATGCGACCTACCTTGTCTCAACCGGCAAGATAGAGTCGATCCCAGTTTCCTGGACCAAACTGCCCAACTCGGATATTACCGGAGTCGATGGCCACCACACCAACGGTAACGGTAACGGACTCAACGGCCATGAGCATAATGGTCACTCCACCAATGGCAATGGAGTCAAGAATGACGCTCTCGAGCAGTTCATCAACACCCACGCTATCAAAACTGTCTACGGCCCTATCCCTCTCGCCCTGGCTCTAGACTGGCCCCTCATGTCCTCATACCAAGAAGCTGAAGCCTATGCCGAATGGGTCGGTGCTCGAATCCCAACTCTACATGAGGTGCGCAGTATTCACGAGCACGTCGAGAAGCAGAAGAAGGCTGCTCTTCCGCATAACGACGTTGAGGCTGAGGATAAGAGAGTTGATCCTGAGGAGATTTTTGTTGATCTTACAGGCTGTAATACTGGTCTTCAGAATTTTCACCCTACTCCTGTGACTCAGAACGGTGGACGTCTGTCGGGTTTGGGAGATATGGGTGGTGCTTGGGAGTGGTCTAGTTCGTGGTTTGCTCCTCAGCCGAACTTTAAGCCTATGGACATCTATCCTGGCTATAGTGGTATACCTTCTACCATTTTTCAATCTTGATGTAGACTGACTTGCATACTTTGCAGCTGATTTCATGAAAGGAAAGCACAAGGCTATTGCTGGTGGATCGTGGGCTGTTCATCCGCGAATTTCGGGACGCAAGTCATTGTGAGTTACTCTCCCCTTTCCTCTCCGGGCTATGGTTATACTAATGGATTGCAGCTTGAACTGGTGGCAGGTAGATTATCCGTATCCCTGGGTTACTCCCCGTCTGGTGCGAGATATCAACAAGAACTGAGGGAGGAGCTAGTAAGCTGCAACTCGAAAGGAAACAACACTTAGACATATTTCAAATTGGGATTGTGGGATCATTCAGTAAATTGTATGAAATGACATGCTTATCCACCTTGGTTGGAATAGATAGACTGCAATATAAATACACTCTACTCAATCGTCATGACATTTGTTGACACATACTAAATGCGATGTGACCTAAATGAGACTGCTCTTAGATAGATTAAATCGATATCGCTCAACTAAATCACATTTTGAGTATAAAGTGGTTGTAGTTCAGTGCATCTATATTGTGCTGAAGTTCCTCTCTCTTTGGACATCAAACCGCCAACTTCATCGCTCAAAGCATGCTTTTCCACAACTGCAGGGTAGGCAACCCAGTCATCCACTTTCTTCGGACTGTCAGAAGCTGCGGCGTCTTGCTTGTTCATGGTCACTCAAACACACTGGGCATGCTCTTGCCACAGCCATCATTCAAAGACATATTCGATAAAAACATCCGCCTCCGACAACACCATAAGCTTGCACAGATCACGCGACCATAATGGGACCGGCGCGGCGATGGACTTGGTACGGCCCGTTCCGCAGATAGTGCCGGAGTTACGAATACAACTAATGGAAAATCTCCGTAGCTTGGCTGCGACACTAAGTCGCCGCTCAAAACATCGGGGATAAACCTGACCTGCATCGGTCCGTATAATGCATGACATGACCCCTGACGAACGATGGACTTGTCGAGGTCAGACTGATCATTCAGGCGGCCGATGCTTATGTTTCTCACCGACGTGCAGGGCTTAGCTTATACTGACATGAAGGATGATGATCAAGTAAGTTATGGAATCAACTACTAGTACCCCATAAACATCACCAAGAGGGTGAGTTACCCCAGCATATCAACTCCTTTACACGACCATACTACGAGTAGACGTCATGGCTATCCCCCACCGAATCTTGATCGTTGGCTCTGGTGTCTTTGGACGTGAGCGCTTACCATTCCCTGGGCACTGAGATCTAAGATCAACCAATTATAGTCAAGAAATCACTAACACCCTACCCTGCACAGTGTCCACCGCATATTACATGAGCCTCAATCAAAAGTTCTCCAAAAGTCAAATCATCCTTCTTGATGCCTGGAACTTTGAACCGGAATTTCCGTCTACTTCGGTACAGAACCCAGGTGCTGCAAACTCCGACACTTCTCGCATCGTTCGTCGTGCTTATCCCAAAGGTCCCTACGCCGCGCTCGCCTACGAATCTGTGGAGCGTTGGCGTACTGACTGGGGTGCTGATGGGAGATACGTCGAGCAGAGGTTGCTGTTTTCGGGAGAAGGAGGGCCTCTAGGAGCACCAAAGAAGAAGGGGGAGACTGTGAATTACGTCAAAGATGCCTATGCTACGGGGTGTGAGATGACACCGGGGGGCGCAGGAGCATTGGAGATTTGGGATTCACTGGATGAGATTCGATCCAATTTGCAAGGCAAGACAGAGGTTAGCAACGAAACAGGCCAGGAATCAAAATCAAGCCAGAGGGGGTTTGTTTCCAAAGACTGCGGCTACGCCAACTCAGGAGCAACCATAGAATGGCTACGACAAAAACTTATCCGCATGGGCCGGGTTGACCTCCGTGTCGGCCAAGTGCAGAAGCTCCTGTACTCAAACGGCGGAGCTCGCGTCAACGGCGTAGTCCTCATTGACGAGACCGAAATACACGCCGACCTGACCATCATCGCCGCCGGCTGCCACTCGTCCCGCATCCTCCAACTCCCCAACATGTGCACTGTCGAGAGCGCTTTTGTCGCCTACATACAACTGACCGAATCCGAAGCCCAGGAACTGAGGAAAAGACAGTGGCCCTTGATCGTCAACACGCACCGCGGAGTCTTTTGCGTTGGGCCGGACCAGGATAACTGCCTCAAACTCGGCCAGTGCTCCACCGGCAGCAGGGTTGAAATCCTTAAAAGCGCCCATCTCATGGACAGGGATGAGGCCGCTAGGCTTCGATCGGAAGCCGACTCTAACATTCAGCCCGACTGGGCAAACCCCAGCACCGGTTGGGGAGGCAAAGTCACCGACGACGACCCTGAAAGCCCGGCTGTCAACAAGGCACTTGCAGCGTTCCGGGGATTTCTCCTCGAACTTCTCGGCCCGCAAGATGATTTTGGGAGTCTCGACGTGTCGAAACGACATGATCCCCTGCTAAACAGTATTGCAGTGCGACCATTTACCCGTGTCCGTCGATGCTGGTACAATGACACCCCATCGTATGATTTCATTGTTGACTATCACCCATCCTTTGGGACAAGTTTATTTGTCGCTTCCGGGGGTTGTGATCATGCATTTAAGTTCATGCCTGTTCTGGGAGAGAAGGCAGTGTCTATTATTCTCCGCCGCCTGGGCGATGTTCCGAAGGCATCTTCACGTGAAGAGGCATCCTTGTTGGAGGAGCTGTGCCGTCTTTGGAAGTTTCCAGACCATCTAGTTAGTGAAAAAGAGCGTAGAGGAGCAAAGTTGTAGTTGGTCAATCAAGCTTTCGTTTATTGAAGATATCACACTGTTTCTTTGCCATCGCGGGAGCTACCTTTTGAAGACGAAGGATTTCGTAAAGATGTGCATGATACAAGTTATTAAACTGGATAAGCGAATGTTGCCCCATCCAAGGAAAAATAATGTCTAGCACACAGTAAGGAAACTCATGAAGCTGGGCTGGGATTCCTGACAAGACTACCGTGTTTGAAGAGATTCATCTGCTCTTACAACCTTTGCCCTGGAAGTACGTCCTCTGCAACCCCTTTTTTGTTCGGGGAGTTCGTGAAGTTTCCATGGCACTTGAGATCTCAAGCAAGACTGACCCTATGATATTGTGTCTTGGTATCTTGGCTTGTCAAAACTCTTGGCTACATGACAAAGGTTCATCTCCCCGGCTCACCAAGTTCTTAGGGTATCAGAATTGACTTACAAAGCATAAGAGATGAAATAATTTGATCATATTATGCTATTTTAAACTAGAACCTAGGCTACTTTGTTTCTTTAACCTAAGCTTTGGAGAACACTTCTTCTGTTGCCCACCTGCCAGTCTCCAGGAAGAACAATCTTGGAAGTTGTTGCCGTTCATCATTGGATACCTAGTGTTGCTGTATCTCACATTTCGGTGGATAGCCCAGGCTTTGTTCGGTGACCGAGTGTCAAAGGTTACTTGAACAACCTTGATATGACATGTCTACAGATTAGATGAGTCTCGCGGTTACCGCGTAGGCTATAAGTCCCCAGGCGAGCACCCGCGGATCATCAGATGAGTATGCATCAACAGGATCTTATTCCACGCAGTAGCATTCAAAAGTACCCAACATCACATAGACTACTGTACAACATGGCCACAGGTCCACGTCCGAAGGATTCAACCGCCGCAGAACCCTTGTTGGCTCCCGCATGGGTTAATCCCGACCTTGACAGGCTCATGGTCGTCCACAAGGAAGTGGTAATATCAACGACGGATGAAAATAGCAGTGATAGTGATAGCAGCACTAGCATAAGCACCAGCAGCAAAAGCTATTACAAGTCATGGGCAGAGTCCCTTGTAGATCTACCAGCTGGTGCCATCTTCGCCCGAATCAACGGCGTCACGCCCACGTCCAAACGAGACTACGACACCGTCCAGAGCGGTACCTCATCTCACTTCATCTGGAACTCGGACCTATACTACTGCAATCACTCGTGCTCTCCTACCCTCGAATGCGACACATCAACATGGGAGGTCAGGGTAAGCCGCGACCGTCCGCTCCGCAAGGGTGACGTTCTATCAGTCTTCTACCCGAGTACCGAATGGATCATGGCGCGTGAGTTCACCTGCTGGTGCGGCGCGGGGGAAAAGAGGTGCTGCGGGACTATCCGGGGTGCGCGGGACATGGATGATGCAAATCTGCGGCGGTATTGGCTGAATCGGCACATTTACGAGCTGCGTAAGCAGGGGGGGAGGCGAGGTAGTGCAGGAGAGAGAGAACGGTGATGATGTGAGGCGAAGATTGTAGTGGAAGATCTTAGATAGTAGTCGATATGAATTGTAGTTTGGGCTGTGTGAGAGCGTCATTCATTATTAATCAGCATATCTGTCAATCGAGATGATATTCTGTTTCACAAAGCCATTGCTCAGCAAGTCATGTAATCGCACAGCTATCTGAAACCGGAAGTCGCAGAATCAAGCTCATCTAGGACTGTATAAACAATATCCAAACCAATCATTGGGGCGTTGTTGCATAGACATGCGTAAGCACATAGCTATTACCTCCCTATTCCGTCTAGATCCAGGTGATAGATCGATGCTTGTTCATCCGTTCAAGCAGTCAGCCCCCACTGAAGGATTCGTGCAACCCCATGGTCCGCCATTTGAAGGTATCGTCAGCAAGCATAGGTAGATGTGAACCGAAGCAAGGGGCAAACCGGTGGCCGACTATATACTTGGAAAGCCAACCAAGTCAGATCTTTCGCTGGAGGTGCAGAGGACTCTTTTTGGTTCTCGAGGAGAGGAGTGATGCAAGGACACAACAACACCACTCCAGCTGGGTTTCGGCTACGCTCGGCATGCAACGAATGCCATGCCTCAAAAGTACGAATCTTCAGTCCGGTCATGTCACAGAAGAGAAAGCAAGACTGATATGATTGCGGTGAACAGGTCAAATGCACAGGCGAAAAAACGGGTTGTCAACGATGTCTCAACGCTGGTATGTACCAATTAACATGTGCATATGCGTTCTGCCAAGCACGGCTATCAGATTTGAGATTGACTTTTTCAGGACTAGAATGCCACTTTGAGATCTCTATGGTGGGCCGTTGTTCAAGAGGCCGTCGTAGGCCAGCGCGCAATTCGGACAGAGTGTCAATATCTGGTGCTTCATCATCAAATCCAGCAGGTGAAGGTGGCTCACGGGGACCGAATGTGACCACAGATCGCTCACACGACATGGAGCCTTCCATTTCCAATGGCACAGGACGACATCCTCGCTCTCATTCACTGAGTATGGGAAATACAGTTGACCGGACTGATGTTGGTGCTTCCCCTGCAGATGTCGATCTGCTACCCTTTATCGACTGGGGGGCATTTTCTGAGAACCATCAGCTCGGAATGGCAGCGGATGATGGGAGCAGCATTGACATGCTCTCGGATTTCGGTCAGTTCAATACTGATGACGCTCTCTGGACCAACATGGACAATCTAGACATGCCTAGCCCTTTCGAAACATCCACACCTGGACTGCCTATGGCCTCTACATTTACTACTACAACTCTACTAACGCCACCAGCATCGGCTTCAGGCCACGCAACGCGACCTAAATATCCTTACTCTTCCTTCGAAGCTGTATCAACACGTGTTAGCAGCAACGTCATGTCCCAGCTTCGACAACCACAGTCAAGGGGGCCAGGGGACGCTTCCACATCAGCCGGTCGACCAGGTATCGGTGTCTTTGTGAAGGTCTTATCCAACCTGGAGACTGAGCTCGGAATCCTACCACTTAGCATTGATAGGACGATGCATGTTGTCAACACAAGCACAAAATCGGTACACCGAGTGTTACAGTACCCGTCAACCCAGTTGGGAATTGCTGGACCTATGCTGGCACTTGTGTCTATTGACATGATTCTAATACTCATCGAAAGTATAATCTCACGATGGAGGGAGTGCAGAAGCACTGAATTGGGCCAACATAACTTCCAAGATTCTGGTTCTTTTCCTGGCATTCCAAGGCCAAGTGACAGCGGCCATGGTCAGCGCGATCAACTTCTGTTGGGTCACTACAGAGTAGAGGGCGAGGAAACAGATGTGATATGGAGAAACATTGTTATTACCGAACTTAGGCGGGTACGGAAGTTGGTACAGGGGTTGAATGGCCACCTTGACGATCCTAGACACAGCGTAAAGCTACCTGTGGAGCGATTACGAACTTCGTACACTCATCTAGATCATAGAGCAGCACGTCTGATGACAACACTGCAGAGATACGATCAGAATGCAGGAACGAGTATGGCGTCCACTTTCTAACAATGCATAAAAAAGAACGATTATAGATAGAAGCAAAAATGGTGCATTTGACAACTACTTGAACTGGTACCGGACTTCCTCTCGAACCTGTCTTGCAATATCCGTCGCCTCTTGACGACTCCTTCGAGAGAAGACGTTGAAATAAGCAACAAACGTGTTGCGACCCTCACTGGGATGAGGAACCTTCTGTCCGCGCTTGACCAAACATCCACACCGACTTACAAATGCTTCGAGATCAGGTCTGCGTGAGAACAGCTCTTTGCAGATATCATCCGAGTCAAAGATCCCTTGACAAGATGACGGAAAGTCGGCGGGGATGAAGACCATGGCACTGGTATACTGAGGGCCAGTTTTGAATGGTACAGCAAGCGCGCGAGAGCGAGTAGTGTCATTGACGGTGAGTAGGAGAGCTAGACCCCAGTAGTCGATGCCGTACGTGTGCTCGATGATTTGAGAGCCCGTCATGCCCAAAGGACGAGGATTGATCTCGATCAACCATGCTTTTGGCTCCTTGACTTGGTCATTCCCATTCATCATATCACTTGTCCTTTCGGTGAGTTCCATGCTACCGTTGGCTTGCTCCTTGTACTCGACTGCCGAATTCTCTACGCGCCCTTCGAGATGGAACACACCACTAGTAAGTCCCAGTGACAGCAATATGTCCACAAAAGTATCGCGTAATAGCTCAATCTCTTGTTTCGGTAGCTCAGATGGGTAAACGCTGCAAAGTTCGTGAAACGTAGACAGCGATCCAACCTTTGGCCCATTGACGTCCGCTGATTTGGGCAAGTCATCGCAAACTTCAAAGAAGAGGACTTGCCCATCTTGCAGAACGAGATTAACGTCAACTTCAGGTCCGTCACAGTATGGCTCAATCACAAGCTCATGACCATGTCGAGATGAGAAGATCGCACCAATAGCCTTTTTCAGGGCATCAGGAGAGTCAACACGATAGACTGCCTCAGAACTCCATCCTCCACACGGTTTGGCAATCAGGGGGTAAGATAAGTCGTCCCTCTGAGCTATTAAAGCGGCTTCTTCGGGGCTAGAGGCGTGATGTGCTTGATGGCCAGCAAAAACGCTGGTCTTGTACTTGTTCGTGGCGATCTGGAAAGCCTCTGGTGACGCTGCAGGAAGACCCAAAGCTATAGCCGCCTCAGCGACAAAAGGCCAGTACGTATCCGCAGTCGTCATGATGCCATCGACAGGCTTGCCGTACGACTTCAAAGCAGTGAGAATATGGTCTGTAAGTTCTGGCTTAGGCGGGTTGGTGAGTGTTATCGGCATAAATGCCTCACGAAAGCCGTCTCCTTCGTTGCTGGCGAGCCAATGATCCGCTTCATCCAATACCACCAGCTTGATACCCAGGGCTTTGGCTGCTGTGTACAGACCAAGTCCATCTTGGGGATGAGAGCTGTTTGCTTCAACGAGCACGAGAGTCCGCTCACGGGGTGTCTCGTGAATGAGCCAGGGGAATGACAGTCGATTGCCTAGCTCTTGTTCTAGCTCAGATGAGATGACTTGAAGGTCCGAGTTGGGGTCCGAGAAGACTAAAAGGCCTGCTACAGATTCCTTAAATATGTCTGACAAGCTGATTTCGTTTTTGTCCAATACAAATGGTGATTCTTTGTAAGCTTGAAGAGGTTGAACAAAGGATCTGACAACTTCCACATGTGGACAGTCGTGGAGGCGTAGAGGAATTATGTCGGATCGCGCAATGTAGCCAGTTGATCGTGGCACGATGAGTTTGATGAGACGCCTTTGACTCTGACTTACGGGTACCAAGAGTGTCTGAAGCAAGAAGTCATAGGCCTCATTTGACCCCAAGGATCCTGGCTCCAGAGGCGTCGATGTCCCCTCCTCGACCAGAATCAGTCGCAGACCCTCGTTGCAAGTTGGTGTTTTGTGTTGATGGAGGTTAGTGATGACCAAGTCAACCGATTGCCATCGGTATTCTTCCCAGTACGAGATATGTGAGACCTGCCAGGTGCTCCCACTGATCAGATCTGGAGTCTAGGTTAGCAAGCTATTGTTGAAACGAGAAGTGTGGGTTTACCTTTGTCACTCCATACTTGGATAGAAGGAAGTTCAGGCATTTTTTGTAGCATATTCGAGTTACCCGGAAGGGACTTGATAGAGAGTAATAATACAATCTTGTACAATACGCTACAAGTTTCTCGACGTATGTGACTTTGTTGATAGAACAAAGAACAACCCTGGAGCTGATACTCTGAGTCACCTCGCGTGTTTAGCTGTTGATCATGTACAACCAACGATCACGTAATCACCCAACTACTTAGCTAGTAGTCAAGTAATGTCTTTTCTTGCATAGTATCTAATAAGGAAGGACGTTGAAACAGAAGTGCAGTTTGACAGGGTCGTCGACAAAGGACAACTTAAACAAGTTAAAAGCCAGGTGTGAATTTACGACCAACAGATGTCGGGGAGTTAAAGAGCCTATCATTGGCTAGGCATCCCTGATCTCTCCCTGATCCTCCCAGTAGCGGGCCGATGGAGTGAGCACCGGTCTCCGATTGACCCCGGATTCATATTTTGCACAGCGTAACTTGTTTGCTGTGCAGGGTAGACTACATGGCAGATGTTCTCACTCTGAGCACCACAAGCTGGTCAATTATCCTCATCTCCAGCTGTGCATCCCTAGGTCCTAGTGGACAGACAGAAGCGGCCCGAAGATGTGGCACGGCAACTTGGTGCAACTGATGATGATGTTGGAAGGACACAACCACACTTGGAAACAACATGGCATCCTTCCTGTAGAGACTCCAGTTATATCATGCGTCAAGGGGATTGTGAAACAAATTTCTTTATTGTAAATGTGAATGAGTATCAGTCACCAAGCACCTAGATTTCCATTCAAAACCACTCTCTTTCTAGAATCACACAATGTCCGACTCATCACAGCCAGATTCTATCCACGATTTCGACATGGAGAGTGCTGCAGGCCTTTTGCCTATCAGAGCTCGCAATCATGATGAGAAGCCATCCTCGGGGGAGCTCGTTCTATCTCACCAGTCTGTCTCATCTACAGAGCTGAGAGTAACCCTATTCGCGAAGCAAGAAAATCACCTGCTCAGAGCATGGGCCATCACACTGCATCTGTATCTCGTATCAGATCAGGTAGCATTTCTCGCGTCAGGACTGAAGGATGAACCTCACGACCAAGTTCTCATCTTCTCTCACTGGCCACTTTCTGTTCCATCTGCTTCTTTCGACTCCAATGCCCAGCCTCAGCTCATAACAAGACCATTCGAGGCCGGGAAACACCGTCATCTTATCAACAGCTGTGTGAAGTTCATGGAACAAGATGGACATGCAATTGGCACTCTTGATGGAACGATTCAGTACCATTTACAAGTCACCAACAGAAACATATCTCTGTACACCGGAAGATCTCGCGTCCCATCACAGTTTGCTACAGTGTTGTGGAAGACTTTCCAGGAGATTCACCTCGATTTGTTGAGCCCGTCTCCCCGAGACTGGCGCAGAGTACTTGCCAGCAATACGGACAAAAGCCTCTTGCAATCTTTCCTACCCCGTACACCAACAAAAATACAATCCTCCATCATCAATCTCTGGCGCGAATCCGTCCGCACCGCTCCACGTGCTCCCGCCGTCGACGCCTGGGACGGTACTTTGACCTACAACGAGCTAGATGATGCGGCCGAGAAGCTTGCACTTCAGCTATTATCAAAGGGGGTCAGAACAGGCGACTTTGTTCCTTTCTCATTCGAGAAGAGTGTCTGGATGGTAGTAGCTGTACTGGCCATTCTCAAGGCCGGGGCCGCCTTTGTGGCAGTTGACCCATCTCAACCAGAGGCCAGGGCGAAGGAGATCATCAGTCAGATCAACGCTAGGTCGATTGTTACCTCGCCGAGTCAAAGCAAGAAATTTGCACAAATGGGCTTGGATGTTTTGCAAGCCTCCCAGATGACGACAGAGGACGACGACATCCACAACTCCAGGCCGCTTCCTCGTGTCCTACCCAAGGACCCAGCCGTGTGCATCTTCACGTCGGGCTCGACAGGAAAACCCAAGGGAATCGTGGTTCAGCACCAAGCGCTGGCTACTCGAATGCTAGCTGAAGGGGGAGCTCTTGGCTATAGAGGAGCTCGAGCTCTCCAGTTTGCTGCCTCAACTTGGGACATCTTCATCACCGACATTTTCGCAACTCTTCTACACCAAGGTTGCGTTTGCATACCAAGTGAACAGGATCGCCTCTTCAACCTTGCCGAGTTCTGCACCAACCACAAAGTGACACTCGCCATCGTCACGCCATCACTGGCAAACACGTTGTCGCCTGCTTCATTTCCTACCTTGAAAACACTCATCTTCTCTGGAGAAGCACTTCGAAAAGATGTTGTTGCCCGCTGGTCATCGCAAAGTGGACTTGCACTTTACCAAGGCTACGGTCCGGCGGAAACAGGTGGCTGTATCATCGGACCACTTGCCAATCGCGCGGAGGTCATCGGGCATGCTGTCAAGGAGTACATCTGCGTACTTGTTGACCTCAAGAACCACAACAGATTGGTGCCTGTCGGGGCAGTTGGCGAGCTTCTAGTTGCTGGTCCAGGCCTGCTTCAAGAGTACATCAAGGATCCAGCTCGAACCGACGCAGCTGTGGTGCAGAACCCGCCCTGGCTTTCGGAACTCGGAGTTGGAGAGACAAGATTTTACAAAACGGGCGACCTTTTGCGCTACAACATAGATACGCTCGACGGAAGCCTGGAGTTTGTTGGTCGAACAGACGGACAAATCAAGTACCATGGTCAACGCATCGAACTGGGTGAAGTCGAGTACAACCTGGGCTTGTTTCCTGACATCAGTCACTCCATGGCAGGCCTTGTGAAAGAAGGCCCATGGAGCGGCCAGCTTGTAGCTGTGGTGCAGGTTGGCACGTCAACTCACCACGTAACTTCGACTGATGACATCGAGCTTCGAGATTCTGTCGACTACCAGGAGAAGATGACTAAATTTCTATTGTCGCGTCTGCCGAGGTATATGATTCCTAGCAAGATCCTTGTTGCCAAGAGTCTCCCTCTCAACGCGTCCATGAAGTTGGATAGAGCGGCTATCCAGAAATGGGTCATCAGCCATTCGACCACACAGACAGCTGCTCCAAATCTTCTACCTGCTACATCAGAGGCCAAACAACTACTTCCAACCGAACAAACCGCCAGGAAAGTCTCTGAGCTGTACGTCGAGATTGTCGCTGGCCGAGATCAGCATCTTCGTAAGCAGTTGGAACGCCGCGACTTCAATATCAAATCCGGTGGTATCGACTCTGTCCAGATCATGTCTTTCTCGGAGGCTATCAAGCAGAGGTTCGCGGTGCAAATCCCCATGGACCAAATACTAAGCTCGAGATCAACGATTAGACAACTGGCAGCTACAATTGACGCGGGCCAAGGTCTGAAAGGGACCAAGAACCATGATCTATCTCCCAGTACAAATGACGATATTGACAGCCTCCTTAAATCTGTTCTACACCCTCGAACAAAGCAGCTGCGTAACCCGGATATCCGTCACGTCTTTGTTACTGGGGCATCTGGCTACGTGGGAAGAGAGATTGTGCGACAACTGCTCACGCGGTCAGACTGTCAGATACATGCTCTCGTTCGGGCACTCCCTGACCAGGAGGGACAAGATTACTTGCTTCAAAACTTCACCGACGCCGCTTGGTGGAAAGGCGAGTACGAGTCTCGCATTTATGCTTGGTTGGGCGATCTCTCACAACCTCAGCTTGGACTAGACACCACTGCATGGAGTAGGCTCGAGGGGAAGGGACCATATGCCATCGACTGTATCATCCACAACGGCGCAAAAGTTCATTATCATATGGACTACGAGACATTGAAAGCCACCAACGTGACATCGACTGTCCAGATACTCCAAGCTATCAACAACCGCACCAACCCACTACAGAGCTTTGTGTATGTGTCTGGTGGACAGCCCCTGAGCTTCGATTCCAAGGATGAAGAGTCTATTCTACAAAAGGCACTTCAAGGATCTGGCTACACGCGTTCCAAAGCCATGTCCGAGATGTTGGTGAGGAGATTCGCCGAACAGACAGAAGACAAGGTCAAGCATATCCAGATTATCAAGCCGGGATACATCATGGGCGATGCAAAGAAGGGTATGGCGAACAAGGGCGACTTTATCTGGCGCTACATCGCGGCATCTCTTGAGCTCGGAGCCTATGACCAGGATACCGCGAGTGGATGGCTCTTCTTGAGTGATGTTGGCCACGTCTCAGAAATCGTTGTCACAGCAGCCTTTGAACCAAGCGGAACAATCTCGGTACCAGTCCAAGCTGGGATCCAATTCCAAGATATCTGGCAGCTATTGCAGGAGAAATACGGCTTCATGATACGACCTCTGCGTCGAGATGAGTGGCTGCAACAGCTACGACAGAGTGTTGCTGCCAAACAAGATCAGCATGTCATGTTTCCACTCATGTACATGCTCGAGACGACGGATCATCAGCCATTCGGCGTGTCGAATGGGCCTGACCAACCATCAATGGGCGTCAAGGAAGCTTTGCGAGCCAACATCAACAATCTCACGGACCAAGGATTCTTCATTGCCCCAGGATCAGATTCCTGCCCAACACCATCTACATCGACGACCGCGGAGGATGCTTTAGACGTTGAGAGTGTACGAAGACAATTCCCGGCTCTCCACGATGGCTTAGTGGCATTCAACAACGCGGCTGGCACTGCAGTCTACCAAGGAGCTATCGACAACACTCACAAATACATGTCCGCATTTCCAGTTGAGCTCGGTTTGGATGATCCACAGAGTCAGGCAAAAACGAAGAGGATGATGGACAAGGTGGCAGAGTTGGCTGCATTCATGAATGCTGACGCTGATGAAATTGGTAAGTTCCAGGGAGAGTCTTGAAGCAGGACAACAAGACGCTAACAAATACAGCTTTCGGACAATCGACAACCATGATCCTCCGCACTCTTGGCCAAGCCCTGAAGCCTTCTCTTAATTCCGACTGCGAGATGATTGTCTCCAGCCTTTGTCACGAAGGAAGCGCAGGTGCTTGGCGAGCCCTGGCAGCCGACCTTGGAATCGCCATCAAGTGGTGGATGCCACCCGCCGGCGACGACCCTTGTCTTTCTCTCGAAACACTCAAGCCTCTTCTCACCCCCAGAACCCGCATCGTGGCATGTAACCATGTCTCCAATGTCGTGGGAACTATTCACCCTATCAAGCAAATCGCTGACGCCGTCCATGCCATCCCCGGGGCCATCCTCATCGTTGATGGTGTCGCATGGGCACCTCACCGTCCCATTGATGTGAGAGCTCTTGATGTGGACTTTTATTGTTTTAGCTGGTATAAGGTGTTTGGTCCACACATGGCTCAGCTTTACGGTCGACGAAGTGTTCAGCAGCGGATGGTGTCGCATATTGCTCACTTCTTCCTCGGTGGGTGGCCTGGACTGGATTGGAGACTTCGACTTGGCTCCAATGCTTTTGAGTTGGAGGAAGCTCTTGTCCCCATCACAAGATATATGACCGACATCAGCTGGGACAAGATCATTGCTCAAGAGACGGTGCTTCAGGAGGTGCTTCTGTCATATCTCAACCGGCACCCCACTGTGTTCCGGATTTTTGGCGAGAAGACGTCTGATCCGGAGAAGCGAGTAGCAGTCATCACGTTTCAGGTCATCGGCCAATCTTCTCGAGATGTTATGAACAAGGTCAATCGCGAAGGAAAATTCAGAATTGTGGCTGGACACTGCTGGGCACCTAGACCAACTCATGATGTACTCAAGCTGGAGGATGATGGTCTTATCAGGATCAGTTTCGTGCATTACAACACCGTAGAGGAGGTGCGGGAGTTTTGTCATGTCCTTGAGAGAATTGTGAACCCTTGAGTTGGCAAATTGCATTTGGTATAGATTAGTGGAAGAATGCAATTTCAGCGGATAGATGCCGATAGTTCGGCCCAAGAATTTTATTTCGAAGAGTCCTCCTCTTGTTTCAAGACAATATCAAGAACCCAGGGTAGCTTCATAGCATTACGTCCGTGAGCTTAATGCGTGAGTTACTCGATACACTCCAGAACTATTGGCAGAATTTCAGCTTTTGTTGCGATCCATTTATCAAATTCTTGATTTAGACTTAGGTCGTCATGAGTCCTGTTAGTAACCCTGAATGCAAACAGGTGGAATAAGATTTATATGTTACAAATTATAATCTTTCATTATATAGACGGCCGTCTATCTGTGTTTCCATCGTCATCCCTTCTCTCAATATAGGTTACCGATATATCCGTATTCGTCAAAATCCCATCTTCCGATCCTAGGTATTTCTTTTTCCCTTTATCATGGCCCGGGTCCCTATGATCGCTGTCCTGCTCGCAATCTCTAGGTCTGACGTGTCCTCCATCCTCGAAAGCATTCATCCGCAGATTATGAAAAGTTTGATTCCCACTCTGAGAATCAAGCGTGTCCTTTCCCTTCGCTACCTCAACCAGCCGATTCAACAGATCAAACTCAAGTTTCAACTTGATACTGTAAACAATCGCCTTGTACGCCGTCTGATAGTCGTAGTAATCCAAGAACTCGAGGGCCAAAATCGGTATGTCGAGTAGTATGATGACGACGTTGACAAAAAGAAGATGCTTCCTCATTGTTCTCACCCCCTTCCGATACAGCAATCCCTCTGTCCCAAAGAAAGAAGAACAAGCTTTGATATAAAGAGCCGAAATAACAAGCTCCTGAAAAAAGAAAACAGTGACTTGAATCTTCTCATAAATCTGATACGGATGCACCCAAGTATTCTCAGCGCTGCTATTAGCACCATACATAAGAATAATAATCGGCACATGCATCACCACAACATTGGTGATAATCATAGCCAAAACAGCCCTAAGCCAGAACTGGTTCCAGAAAATAAGATGTAGTCGAGAGTATAAAACGAGTGATTGGCCCGTGACCATAAGAACCCATCCCACTGAGATAAGCGAGATGTAAAGGATAAAGTTATCCGATGAAACGAGATTTTTGAGAAGGAAGCCGATAGTGTGCGGTGCAATTCCGTTTGTCGCGGCAAGAAAGGACCAGAAGTAGAGGCTCTTGCGAGTTTTGAAGGTTGAAAAGATCAAGAGATTAAGTTCCAAGACGTTGTAGAGTGAAATGCCCATGCACACAGCAATGGGTAACAAACAAGACGGGTCATGCTGGTCTTCACGACCAGAGTAGCCCATGATGGCAGCGGTCGTCAAGATTTGAAGGACATAATGTGAGCCTCTAACGAGGTTGAAGAAGCGAAAAGAGGAGAAAGATCACAAGTGAGTGAGCCGAGGGCCGTTTGACAGGATTGTTATTACCGGGATGATATTCCCTCCTGTGGCTTGTTGGTTGAGTGCTTACTGGCTTACTTTTCGCCACTGGTGTAATTAATCCCATGTTTTAGGTGTGGTCTATTCTGCTGAGCCGCTGTCTCGGGTGTAAGCTTACCGTAGAGCCAAGGCGGCTTAATTTAACTCTATCTATAGCATCTCGTCCCCTTCTGAGACATATCTTGATAAAGTTGATCTTGATTCATCCTATAATTACTTTTCTCCGTCTTTGTGGCTTCAGTTATACGATGTCGATCTGAAGAGAAGATCAGGTCTCGATGCTTTGATCTTCATCTTTAATCTCTTAGCGTGTTTACCCCGCGATATTAAAAAGGGGCAGTGAGAACATGATTGGACAGGCGTATTGTATCCCTGCTGATGGATTCTGCTAATTTCGCTTGTGCTTATGAGGCAGTCTTTCTACATCGATTCACTTTATCCGGACAATAAGCTCCAGTGGCTTTGTCCTCTTTTGATTGTGAGTAGAATCTTGGCAAGAATGAGGCTGAAACATGGATGTGATACGAGTTGATCGGAGGGTCCAAGCTAGGTTTGTATGATAAACGATTTGATGGCCGTATAAGACAGCCTATCAAAGTCAACTCGACTGTTTCTATCAAAATGGACTCGATGGATCTTACAAAGCCTTCTTGTCGATCCATCCAATATGTCCAAACTTGCCCTCAGGAGTTTGAAAAACATCCTTAGGTGACTTGTAAGGCTTGACCTCCTTATCGCTCAAAACCTTAGTAATTCCACCATCTTCCAAAGCCTTGACATTATATCCAGGACCATAGTCATTCCATGTCGCCATGAAAGTATAGTTATCCACCCTTGGGGTAGAAGGTTGCCATATGATGTATCCAGCCGGTAGGATAACAGGGTCGAAATACGATTGCATAAAGATGCTCTTGTGCTGTGAGTTCCATGGTCGTCCAAGGGGACATTTGCCGACTAAATTCTTAGCGATCGTGGCATTCGAGGGAATGACTTGAGAGTTGTCGATATAGACACCGTATTTGTTGGTGAAAGTGGTGTTTGAGCCTTTCCAGGCTGTAATTCCACCGTTGCAGTTTCTCAGAGATAGAGTTGAGCGATCAATCCACGCTGTACCGAAACCATATAGGAAGTCTGTTTCTCCAGCGATGATATTATCGTAGAAGAAGGCATTTCCAAGTTTTCCAACATAAACCTATTCTAAGTTAGCAGAAGATCCTCATCAGACTTGAGAAGGGAGACTTACAGTATCTTGATAACTGTAGAACCCACAAGAATAGAACCCAGCATTGGCTCTGCTAACGCCAACAGCATGGGCAGGTCCAACCGATCTGGGCGCAAAATCATTCCTGAAATCAATATTATACGCCCTGAAATCAGTACAACCAAAAGGTGTACCAGCCGGCACAGGCCAACCCGTAGGTCCAGCTCCAGTAAGTGTAGCATCCAGATTCGGTCCCACGGTCAAAACACTCGTGTACACATTATCGCTCATACTCCCATTATTAGTATTTGCCAAATTCCACCAAATCTGCACATCATTCTGCGCAGTGGTGTTGACGTCAATATCAGCATAGAGGTCCTTGACCCATGGCTTGTTTGAAGCTCCGATAAGATGAAGAGGACCTCTGCGGGTGACGTTTAATTGCTCTGTGTAGTCACCGGGTGCTATAAGGATGTGGCCTGGAGTTGTGGTGTTTCCTAAAGAGTCGATGGCGGATTGGATGGAGGAGAAGTCTGCGCGGGAATCATCTTTGGCGACGAAGAGGGTTCCTTTGGGACAGCCTTCTGTTGCGCGTTTGGTTTGGCGTTGGCATTTCTTATAAGTGTCGACAGGACCTTTGGGAGATGCGGTGACAGTAGAGAGAAGGGTCGCGGCCACCAAGGCTGACTTTAGGATGAAAATTTTCATCTTGAGATAGACGTGCTGGCGACAAGATTTGTCTACGGTGGTAAGGCAGTAAGTCTCTTATAAACAAGCGTTTTGACTTGCCCCAGAAAACAAGTCTATATCAAGCGATCTGGGGTAAGACCTATAATTCCACAAATCATGATCTAGAATACACAGATCCATCACCTTCCCAGATACAAACTCGGATGTGAAATGCCGTAGTGATATAATAGTCTATTAAAACTGGCGATGCAACATCAAAGGCTAGATCGGCCTTATTATTCCACCAACGAGAACTATATATTAATCCTAGCAATGGGACTTGACGCTATTCGGAACTTTGGGGATGCATGTCTTTTCGGGGGAGTGTTCAATTAGGCTGATTGGGGGTTGGGGTTTTGCGGGGACATTTGATCTTATCTGCCCCCACGGGGGAATCGTCAGGTTAGGACATCGTCAAAAGCACTCTTGCGCTTTGCTTGAAACTCCATACCGTACTTGCTCGACAGTTCTTTAAACTCAACGGCTTCATGGTGATTAGAATGTGTGAAACTTTGAAGACTTGGGAATAGCCCCTACTGCTTCGCTTCACCCAACTTTTCCATGGACGCAAATACATTCGGGGTAACTTCGATCTCCGTTGAGTAATTGTTAAAAGGGGCAGCCACAAAAAGGGTAGATATGTCCAGCGTCACCGACTGGACAGTAGGTGGCAAGAAGTCAACAAGATGCGTCTCTGGAAGCCATGAACGTTGATCATGAAAGCCTATAACGACTGTCTCAAGACGGGTGAAACCTCTGAGTGAGCCACTGGCTTTGCAAAACCAGCATTGCCACAGGATTTTGAGATGACGAAGGGTGTTTCGGCAGGGGGAGAGCATAACCGATATGTCTACTACCTCAGTGGGATCGAAGTTATAATACGAGTTATACCGTGAAGTAGTAAGAGTCAACGATTCAAGTTGGGGCATTGCGGCAGAAACCCGTCCAGCAACACTGAACCTTCCCATAACTCATCGATATCGATGAGCTCGAGACACTTCAGATTCCTAAGCAGTCCACACTCAACTCCGAACCAACAGAATCTCATGGTAAGAACCTCCAGCTTGGGAGCTTCTTCGATAAAGTCCAATACACGACGATGATCATCATGCAAGTTTTCAAGGATAATATGCTGCAGGGCCTCCATCTTGATTCGCCGCTGTTCTCGGGGAAACGACCGGCAATTTCCCAAATTGAGATGGAATACTTGCAGATTTTGTGTCATGTCCAGGAAGTTTTCCATATAGAATAGTTCGTTCGCGATACTTGCTCTATGAGATGTTGGCCGGAAATGTAAACGACGGACGAACGAGCGGCGAGCTACTGAAGACCATAAGTTATCCATCAACAGACGCATTCTTCTACCGAACCAGTCTGAGGTGTCTATGTCGTGGTATAGAAAGATTGTTGCGACGTTGCGGAGAGCTCGACATGTTTGGACTAGGTTGAGGATGCTGGTTTGCTGGTCACGTTCCGCTAGTAAGATGCAGATTTTCTCAAGGATTTCGATGGGGAGTTCGAGGAAAGGGGACTTGGACATATCAGTGCTTTCGGAGCAGGCCGGATATGTACACGAGACAAGATTATGTTGGGATGATGCCTCCATTCGGTATTGTTGGCGAGGCTGAAGGAAGAGAAGAATTGGACAAAGAAGAGCTGTGGAAGAATAGCTGAAGGAAGAGAACTCCTTTATATGACCCAAGGTAGCTTAGTGTTTTGAGGAGTCATTTTGTAAGCTTTCTGTTACGCACTGGGAGAGTTCACCACAGGTCATGATACCTCGAAGTCTATATTCAACGGTGTCTTTGGGTATTTGTATAAGTTTAATCCATAGATAGAAGTAAAGTTCGAAACAATTACTGGGATTGTGTTTATGTGTAGGTGGATTAATGAATACAGTTCAGAAGAAGCTTTATATTCTGCAACGGTAAAAAACTATGTCAAACTTTACTACGGAGGTATGGTATAAGGTCAGTAAAGAGGATTCGGAGAAACGGCGCGGCCAGAGGACTAGCCATTTCCTATAATCAATGCTACTAGATAGAGAACGAGGGCGAGTACAATGGAACGAGCTGGAAGGTAATAAGACGATAGAAGCGCCCGTGACAGGATCCAAGAATGCTGTATAAAGTACAAGCGCGAGCCTATCGCACCAAACGGAACTCCGAAATTCTGAAACATTGGAAAATGGATCATACCACCTACCCTCAGGAACAAGCATGTATTGACGGCTTCTTGCGTTCGTAACGCAAAGGACATGACCGACTACATTAAAGTTATGTTACAGGCGGAGACAGCACAGCATATCGTCCAAACCTGGCTTACTGCCCGAGGACTCAGCACACTTTAAGTCAGCCTTCGCTATATTTCGTACCTCTTGCTTTTTTCCCGTTGTCTTAGTGTTTTGTTTCTTCTCTCAGCTTCGGCCGCCAATTAATCAGTCTTCTCAGGCTTAAGCAAGCAAATGATGTTTGCTAGTAATTCGCAGTGATTATTGCCCTTATCAAAGCGCAACTGCTGGTTAGAGCGTCCGAGCTTGACCGACGTCAGAGAGACTTGTGAGTCTTAGCTGCCCGAGTTATTACTGATATGTCGTCGAGATGCACATGCAGTATGCTGTTCGGGGGGGGGGGGGGG